>NW_020173040.1:3624676-3637591 GCF_003031525.2 Neophocaena asiaeorientalis asiaeorientalis
GCGGGTCCCCGGGGCCCTGCGGGAGCCACGGGAGGGGGGTGGGATGAAAGCACTGCAGCAAGAGAGGCTGGGGCGGGAGGGAACAGGCAGGGCGCCAGGCCCCTCATCCACCCCCAGCCGAGGGCAGACGGCAGCGTCCCTGGGGCCAAGGCTGCCCGAGAACCACACCCGCACTGGAGGTCTCCCCTGTCCACCTCCGCCAGGCACCTCTACCCTGGGCCCCTTGCACCAGTATCCCAGCCGTCCTGCCTAAAGGCTGCCCTGTACCAGACGTGTTTGAGGATGAGGAAGGCCGAGCGCAGAGTCTGGTGGGAGGAGAGGCCCAGGCTGGTGGGACCCTGTCCCCCGAGTGCCCGGGGGACACCCCGCATCACCTGACAGCCTCGTGGTACCCACGGAGGCCTTGGTCTGTACGGTTTCCTCAACCCAAAAATGCCACCAGGAGATTTTAGGGCTTTCGAGGGGTCCTCATATGATTCTGGTCAGCATCCTACAAGGTCAAGGTCGGCCTGCCTGCAGGAGGCGCAGGTGCAGGCAGGACGGCCAGCATCCCCCAGACTTGGTGTTCTTCCCTTCCCACCGCGAGGCTCAACGCTGCGAGGCCGCCTCCACGCCCTGTGATGAACGCCGTCTGGGGCCCCTACCTGGGTCATAGCCCCTTCCCATCCCAGCCCTGGCCAGGCTGCTCCACTGGCTAGGAGCTGACGCTCCACCCCCAGACAGGACCCCTCCAGCCCAGCTGCCCGTGCTCTCCCCCTCGGCACTGGCCTGGCATCTTTTGAAGGCTGAGATAGGCTGAAAGGCCACTGACCCCAGGCTGGCCCTGGCACCACTGCAGGACTCCCACCTGTCATCTCTTTTGTGGTCTTTCCAGATCCACTTTGTGTGTAGGTGTGTGTAAATCCCAGTGTGGTGCCTGAAGCCCTCGAGGTCCCTCCCAGCCCTCAGGACCCCTCTCTTCTAGAAGGAGACACAGATGCAGGCTGATGTCACAGCCCAAGGCCACTCCTACAGCAGCACCTGGGCCAGACCGGACTCAGGGTGGATAAAGAGAAGCAGGCTGACCCCACCACCCATTTTCCAGTAAGGGGAGCACCCATCCTGTGCTATGAAGGCTCTGCTTACCTGTCAGTATTAAGGATTAACTTTTATCCCCTCCTCCCCCCACCCAGATGATTTAAGGGCATTTTGTGCCCAGTGTAACTGGCTCTTCGAAGATCCAGGCTTCAGGAAGACCTGGCAGGTGTCAGGCAGGGCCCAGGTGCTCCTGATGGGAGCTGGGACACCCCGTAGCAGGCGCTGTTTCCCTAAGTCCCTAGTGGTAGCGTCTTCCCTCGTGGTGGAGATTTGGGGACAGAAGGTAAAGAGGGGAAGGGACAGGAAGAGGGAGAAAATAGCTTTGCACCTTAAGAGGGGGTTGCCAGGACGATGGACTCAGACCCTGGCAGGGGACCTCGGCTGGAACCTGGGGGGCCAGGATGGCAGAGGGGGCAGGAGGGGAGCAGAAAGTGCTGAGGAGAGGGCCATGTGGGCACACGCCTGTACACATGCACACACAAACACACGTGCACGTACACACGCGTGCGGGCGGCAGGCCTTCCGAAACGAGACGTGCCCCCAAAACCCAGGGCCTTGGGCTGCTCTAATTTCTCAGGGTGCACCTCTCAGGAGGAACGCTGGTGTCTCCCAGCTGCGGACATCCTGATCTCTTCCATGGTGTTGTGGGAACAGAGAGGAGGGGTCCATTTAGAAGGAGCGTTAACTGGCTCAGTTGGGGCCTGTCTGCAAACGAATGCCTTTTACTTTGGGCGTAATGAAGCTGAAGATGGGAAAAGCACTTGTGCAGGACTAACTCAGGGGTCAGCAGACTTTTCCAGGGACGCAGGGAACTAGCGGGTCCCCGGGGCCCTGCGGGAGCCACGGGAGGGGGGTGGGATGAAAGCACTGCAGCAAGAGAGGCTGGGGCGGGAGGGAACAGGCAGGGCGCCAGGCCCCTCATCCACCCCCAGCCGAGGGCAGACGGCAGCGTCCCTGGGGCCAAGGCTGCCCGAGAACCACACCCGCACTGGAGGTCTCCCCTGTCCACCTCCGCCAGGCACCTCTACCCTGGGCCCCTTGCACCAGTATCCCAGCCGTCCTGCCTAAAGGCTGCCCTGTACCAGACGTGTTTGAGGATGAGGAAGGCCGAGCGCAGAGTCTGGTGGGAGGAGAGGCCCAGGCTGGTGGGACCCTGTCCCCCGAGTGCCCGGGGGACACCCCGCATCACCTGACAGCCTCGTGGTACCCACGGAGGCCTTGGTCTGTACGGTTTCCTCAACCCAAAAATGCCACCAGGAGATTTTAGGGCTTTCAAGGGGTCCTCATATGATTCTGGTCAGCATCCTACAAGGTCAAGGTCGGCCTGCCTGCAGGAGGCGCAGGTGCAGGCAGGACGGCCAGCATCCCCCAGACTTGGTGTTCTTCCCTTCCCACCACGAGGCTCAACGCTGCGAGGCCGCCTCCACGCCCTGTGATGAACGCCGTCTGGGGCCCCTACCTGGGTCATAGCCCCTTCCCATCCCAGCCCTGGCCAGGCTGCTCCACTGGCTAGGAGCTGACGCTCCACCCCCAGACAGGACCCCTCCAGCCCAGCTGCCCGTGCTCTCCCCCTCGGCACTGGCCTGGCATCTTTTGAAGGCTGAGATAGGCTGAAAGGCCACTGACCCCAGGCTGGCCCTGGCACCACTGCAGGACTCCCACCTGTCATCTCTTTTGTGGTCTTTCCAGATCCACTTTGTGTGTAGGTGTGTGTAAATCCCAGTGTGGTGCCTGAAGCCCTCGAGGTCCCTCCCAGCCCTCAGGACCCCTCTCTTCTAGAAGGAGACACAGATGCAGGCTGATGTCACAGCCCAAGGCCACTCCTACAGCAGCACCTGGGCCAGACCGGACTCAGGGTGGATAAAGAGAAGCAGGCTGACCCCACCACCCATTTTCCAGTAAGGGGAGCACCCATCCTGTGCTATGAAGGCTCTGCTTACCTGTCAGTATTAAGGATTAACTTTTATCCCCTCCTCCCCCCACCCAGATGATTTAAGGGCATTTTGTGCCCAGTGTAACTGGCTCTTCGAAGATCCAGGCTTCAGGAAGACCTGGCAGGTGTCAGGCAGGGCCCAGGTGCTCCTGATGGGAGCTGGGACACCCCGTAGCAGGCGCTGTTTCCCTAAGTCCCTAGTGGTAGCGTCTTCCCTCGTGGTGGAGATTTGGGGACAGAAGGTAAAGAGGGGAAGGGACAGGAAGAGGGAGAAAATAGCTTTGCACCTTAAGAGGGGGTTGCCAGGACGATGGACTCAGACCCTGGCAGGGGACCTCGGCTGGAACCTGGGGGGCCAGGATGGCAGAGGGGGCAGGAGGGGAGCAGAAAGTGCTGAGGAGAGGGCCATGTGGGCACACGCCTGTACACATGCACACACAAACACACGTGCACGTACACACGCGTGCGGGCGGCAGGCCTTCCGAAACGAGACGTGCCCCCAAAACCCAGGGCCTTGGGCTGCTCTAATTTCTCAGGGTGCACCTCTCAGGAGGAACGCTGGTGTCTCCCAGCTGCGGACATCCTGATCTCTTCCATGGTGTTGTGGGAACAGAGAGGAGGGGTCCATTTAGAAGGAGCGTTAACTGGCTCAGTTGGGGCCTGTCTGCAAACGAATGCCTTTTACTTTGGGCGTAATGAAGCTGAAGATGGGAAAAGCACTTGTGCAGGACTAACTCAGGGGTCAGCAGACTTTTCCAGGGACGCAGGGAACTTATCTGCGGGGCCCACGTGATCCGTGGGCTCTGCGGGCCCTGCAGTCCCAATGGGAGGAAAGGCAGCTGGCTGGCCACGACAGGGCCTTGTAGGCACCTCTGTGACTTGGTTATTGACACCCAGGACCCTAGATGCAAACAGGACAGCCCCTGCACAGCTCACAGATGGCTCAGGTCCACGCGTGCGCTCGCCCACTGACGCCGACCACACACTCCAGCATCTGATACGGGCAGAGGGCAAGCTCCCCACGACAGCCGTGCAGGCCAACGCCTGCCCCGCCACTGCCCAGAGGGGAGCCTGGGGCAGGTCCCTTCAGCTACCTGTTCCTGCGTCCCCATCTGTGCATGGGGACAGGGGATGCCCTCCCTAACCAGACCAACGCACAGACACGGGCTCTAGAGGGAAGCCCCAGGTTTGCAGGAAGAGCCGGCCAGATGGTGGCCTTTCCCGGTTCCTAGAACTGACAGACAGATAGACTGATACCCCAGACAGACGCCCCAGCAGGCCTACAAGTCTTGCAGCAATGGAACTAGACAGACCGGAGAACCAGAAGTCCTGCACACCCATGTTCACGGCAGCTCGGTTCACAGTAACCAAAAGATAGAAGCAACCCAAGTGTCCATCAGTGGAGGAACGGACAACCAAAATGGGACGTTTCCACACAATGGAACACGACTCAGCCTTAAAAAGGAAGAAAATCCTGCTACACATGCTACGACGTGGATGAACCTTGAAGACATTTTGCTGAGTGAAACAGGCCAGTCACAGATGGACAAAGACCGTATGATTCTACTCATGTAAGGTACCTAAGTATGTCATATTCAACTTCACAGGGACGGGAAGTAGCACGCTGGTCACCAGGAGCTGGGGGAGCGGGAGGTGGGGAGTCAGTGTTCGCGGGAACAGACTTTCGGTTTTGCTGATGGAAACAGTTCTCGAGATTGGTTCTACAACAACGTCAACGTTCTTAACGCTGCTGAACCGCACACTGGAAAATGGTTGAGATGGTAAATTTCACGTTAATTGTATTTTACCACAATTGAAAAAAAAAAAAACCAGGAAAAGCAGAAGTTCTAGGAGAGAGTCGGGGCCAAAAGAAAAGGGGGAGAGAGGGGCAGATTTCACAAGGTAATCCAGCTTCTCAGCCACAGGGCCTCTTGCTTTAAAGAAAACACAAGCTACACTGACATCCTCGGGGCCAGTGCTCAGGCTGGCAGCCCCCAAACACACACACCCGAGTGCGCGCACGCACGCACACACACACACACGCACCGGTGTGTGCACACTGACAGCCATGCAGAGGGCCCCTCCCCCTCACCTCTCACCTGACAACACCCAGACGTACCTGACGCCCCAGCACTGGGACATACTTCACCTAACTGCTCACCCCAGACATTTAAACAGGCACCTGCCACAGGCAACGTTTCTGGAGGCATCAGGCAGAAAACAGCAGTGGGTTTGCATTGGGGCTGACAAACACCACCTCCGGCCTGGCATTCTGCCACCTGCTCTCCATCCACTGCCTCCCGGATGCTCTCAGGGCAGGGAAGCCCCCGGGAGCCACCACGGCCCCTGCCTCCTGGCCCCTAGCACGCGCACCCCCATTCACAGAGGCAGGATGCCAGCTGGTGGGTGGGTGGCACTGGGGGCCACGCAGCTCCTCGTTCACAGCTGGCCCCAAGCGCACACACCGTGGGATTCGGACCCTGGACCAGCAGCAGAGGCACCGAGCAGTGGGCGGCACCAGGACCCCTGTGTGCATACCTGTGACCCAGGAAGGGCAGCCTGGCAACGCTGCCTTCAGAATCAGGGGGTAATACTTCCCCAGTTCCAGACCCCAGATCTGCTGTGACCCTGAGCCCGACACCCCCAAACCTTCTGGGAAGCCTCCCTGGCCTCAGCCTCCCAGCCACTCATACCAACCTGGGAACATCCCTGCACACCCCCGCCACAGAGACCCCTCCTGTAACTCCCCAGGGATGCACCCCTGCCAGCCTCCCATGCCCCATCTCTGAGAGGGAAGGCTCAGGGCCAGGCCACACTCAGGCCACCCCATACCTGTCCTCTCCACTGCCTCCCCCGCTCGCTTCAATTCAGCCCCCACAAAACTCTAGGCAGAGCGCCCCTTCTTGTGTCTCCTCGTCCCCCTTCCCCACCTCGGTCCCTATGGCCTCCCCAGCTGTGTGACCCAGGGCAAGTTACTAAACCTCTCTGTGCCCCAGCTTCCTGACCAGTCCCCATGCTCCTTATTAGGCTGTAGTGAGGATTAAAATGAACTGGCTGGAGGGAGTATTTGCAGGGGAAGGATTTTGCTTTTTGGTGGTGGGGGGGCACATCAGGCCCCAAGAACAGGCAAAGCCCCTGGCCACCCCCCAGGAGCCTGGCCTTGAGGGGAAAGCCGGCCCTGATGCATTACGCCATCCCCCTGCAAGGCTCGCAGCAGGACAGGGGCTGCATCTTACAAAGACCATGAACCAGGCCCACCTAGATGGCGAGCTCCCCGGGGCCATGCAAGAGGGACAGCCTGGGCCCCACAAGGCTGCCCAGCAGGGCAGGGGCAGCCCTCAGGGTCACACAAGCAGGGCCGTCTCAGGGGCTGCCGGTCACTGACAGTCCTCCCTACCACCCACCTGCCCCCACCCCAGGGAGAGAGGTCCTGCGGATGGCACCCAGGCAGGCCCTGCATGGTGGCTCAGGGTGTCAGGGACAGGTCTAAGGCCCGCCCACCTGCTCCCAGGCCCATCCACACGGTGCGCATAGAAGCTGCAGGCAGGGACCCTGGGCAACCTCCTGCATGGCCCCGGACACGTGTGTGCAGAGCAGCCGGGCAGAGTGGCGCTAGCTGGACCACCAACTGGCCAACTCCCGGGGCAGATGCCATGTTCCGGAAAGAAATTCTCAGGGGGTACAGACAGGCTGGCTGGGCCCCCGTGCTTGGGTATGGTGCCAAGGGGCCTTTCTTCTCTGCAGAGTTTGGGCCCAGTGGGCCCTCCTTGGAGGTCTCGGTACTTCATGGATTTTCTCAACCTGCCCAGAAAGCTTCAGTGACTTGCCCAGTGTCACACAGCTGGGAAGGTACGGTCAATGTCAGCTTCAGATGCCCCCACACCCTTTCCTTCTTCGTCTTGGGCACCAGCTGGACCACCTTCCCGGCCAGCCCTGTGTTTGTGGGGCATGTGACTGAGCCCTGTCTGGCCAGATGGATGTAGACAGAAATGGCAAGAGCCACATCTACGCCCCCGTCTCCCCGCCGCTGCCAGTCAGACAAAGAGCGCCCTGGGGGATGGTGAGCCTGGGCCCCTGAGCGACCCTGTGGCGTGAAGCCCCCTCCCACGCTGGACTGTGACCCAAACAACAGATCAGCTCTCAGTCCGCTGAGATCCGCGGAACATCCGTTACAGCAGCAAGTGCGCCCTAACCCAGAGGGGACACAGATGTCCTGTGACTCTCCCCGGCTCCGTGCAAACTCTCCACACTCCTGCACCAGGTAGTGACGGGGGAAATTCTGTCTCATTTGTAGTCCTGTTTCTAGAACGTTCTCCCGATGTGCCCCCTCTGTGACCGTGGAGGGACACACACGTCCTCCCCCTCAACCTGACACCACCCCCATCCACCGCACGATCTCCTCCTTGGCTTTTTAGCACTCTGGGCTAGCTTAAGCAATCTGGAAGTGACCGGCCTTCCCTCTTCTGTCCTCCATCTGTGGCCACATCCCTCCCTGCCCACTGGGACCTTTGCAGGAGAAACGACCCAGGAAACAGAGCTCACGCAGGTCAAAGAGGAGGTGGGAACTCTGGAGGGAAGAACTCCGGCCTGAGGAACAGGCACAGACTTTTGGCCAGACCAGCACTATTCAAGCCCAGCATCACCGCCTCCTGGAGGCCCTCCTGCCTCCTCAGTGGCTGGGGCCCCGCCTGACACAGCTCAGGAACCTCACACACGGCTCGTAATGGGTGAGTGAATGAGCGAATGAATGAATGAACAAATGAATGAGTGGGTGGGTGTCTTACACACAGTGACTCTGACACTGCCATCGGCTACGGGTCCCGACTGCAGGGGTGGGAGGGCTCCTCCCTCCACTCCAGAGCAGGGGTCTGCAGAGAACAGCCACCACTGGGACGAGGGTGCCGAGGGCAGGGCTGGAGGGACCCATGCCGTGACCACACGCTGGCCCGCCCGCCCTGCCTGGACCTGCCCCCTCAGATAGGAGCGGTTCTGGAGGGACGGAGAGCTGCCCCCCAGCTCCCTGCACCAGGCCAGCCACGTGCACAATGGAGGCTGCCGAGCGCACTCACGATGCCGTTCTGCACGCTGAAGCCCAGCTGGTACTTGAGGTCCGGCCGCTTTATGAGGACGGTGGTGACCGGCGGGCAGCTGACGATGTTCAGCTTCACCTGTGTCTGGTTCTTCAGACCCTGCAAAGCAGGAATGGGAAGCCCAGTGGGTCTCAGATGCCGCTGGGAGGACAACCTCGGGGGCCTGGGAGGGTGAGCCAGTGGCAGGGCAGAGCCCCGGGAGCTGGGGTACCGAGCCAGGCAGGCCCCTCTCAGCCCTGGTGTCCCTCTGTGCGTGGATGCAGGCATCACCCTGACCGGATGCAGGGGTGCTGGGCATCCCAGGTGGCAGTGCGTGCCGTGGCCCCTGTGCTCTGGTGTGCCCTTTGACCTGGGAGAAAAAAAATCTGCCCTGGGGGCAAGGCCAGGCTCCAAGCGCCCCTGTGTACAACCAAGAGGCGGGCACTAGGTCACCCTTGGTGGCGCCCAGGAGGGGCCCTGGCCATGCTGAGTGCAGGAGGACTTCCTGTTTGGGAAGGTGGGGGCACCTTCCTCAAAACAAAGCATCCTCCAGTGATGGACTCTCATGCTGGGGGTGGGGCGAGGACAGGGTGTGGCCGGCAGAGAAGAAATCTGTCAGCAGGAGGCTCTGGTGTCTGTGCCGAGACAGGCCAAGGGAGACCTCAGGCCCCAGAGGACAGTGGGTGCTGCGGCCATGGTCCTAGGGTTGGGTGGGGGGAGGGGAAGGGGCCCAGCCTGAACGTGGCTGCAGCAGCAGGGAGCTCCTCCTCTGTGCACACGTGTGCATACACATACACACACACACACACACACACACACACATCAGAGCCCAGGTTAGAAACTGCCCCAGGAGCTGCAGCCCTCAGAGCGAGGGTCCCGGCTGGCCAAGCCTCTGGCACCTCTGATGAAGGCCTCTTCTGTGCCTGTCTGTCTGTCTAGCTACACAGTACCCACTGGGACTGGGTCCCCAGGTCCAGGAGCCCCCTCACAGGGCCTTCATCTCTGAGTGACAAGGGAGAACAGAGGCCCATCCTCCAGCCCCGAGACCACAGTAGGGCTGGAGGGAATGAGCCGCGGGACAGATGGCCCCCCGGTAGGCTGAGCCACTGTCTGGACCCTTGAACAGCAAAGGCACCGCCGTGCTGAGGTCCCCTCGGATGGCTGCCCGACGCTTCAGCCCGGGGGGCTCTCACAGACAAGCAGGGGCCACCTGTTTGTGTCCCCTCAGCGTGACACTCTCTAGGGAGGGTCTGCACCTCCCGAACCTGCAGGCTCACGGGTCAGACGGTGAGAGCAGCCTCCCAACTCAGATCCAGGCAGGGGAACCAACCTCCTTGTTTGCCCAGCAGGTGATACTGTCAGCAAAAAGTCCCAGGCAAACTAAGACAAGCTGGTCACCCGACATCTACAGGTCCTTGGCCCTCACCTGGGGCAGCCCAGGTCCCTCTCTGGTGTCAGGGCCGTGGGACAGTCTTGGGTTCAAAGCCACTGGGTGGGTCTCTCTGGGCTCAGCATTCTGGCGGGCGAGGGGGGATGACGAAGCAGCGAGGATATAGCGAGGTGGGGCCCCGCACCCACCTTGATGATGCCCTGACAGGTGGCGAGCGGCAGCCCCACCAGGCTGGTGCCGTTAATGGACATGATCTGGTCACCGATGCTCAGCTTTCCCGAGCGGGCAGCTGGACCTCCATTCATCATGTTGGCCAGGATCACGGTGGGCAGGATGGAGCCCCAGCCCGACTCCACCACCACCACACCCAGGATCTCACCCTTGTGCTTCTCCAGCTGTAGCTGCAAGGAAATGGGTAGGGTAAGAGAGGCCCACCTGAGATGTGGGCTGGGGGCTGGGCCTCTGCCCAGCATCCCGGAAGGACCAGCCAACCCGGGCCAGGTGCCTGCCCTGCCCTCAGAACCGAGGCCACCTCCTCGCAGCCAGCCTGCTGTCTCCCTGGCCTCATCCAGCTCTGGCTCCCAAGCCCTCCTGGGACCCACCCAACCATCCTGGGAACCAGGAGCACAGACCCCCTCCTCTAGCCCCAAGCTCGGCCCCAGTGTTCCGGTTCCCACGCCCACCACCACCCCCCACCCCGCCCCAGACACACGGAGGCTAGAGGGCCGTGCTCTCAGAGTCCAGATGCACACCCAGCCCGGCCCCCACTCTTGTCTGGAAAAGTCCTTCTATTTCCTCTCTGCCTCACGGGTCACTCACAGAAAGCTGCCTGTCATTCATCCATTCAGCAACAAGCCAGGATCATTCACTCATTCCCAAGCAGTTAGGGTACAGGCCACCCCCAGGGATTTGCTCCTCTTCTCTGAAGAACTTTCTAGAGACCCCTGAGCAAACCCACCAGAACCTGCCAAGGCTTCACTATGGGCGGCTTCCCAGCACCCTGGGCAGAGCCCCAAGTTCCCCGTTTTCAAGATGCCTCCCGCACGCTTTCCAGAAACACCTCGAGGGGCTGAGCCCACATCTAATAGCAGCATTAAAAGGCACATTTTCAAGGTCATTTTAAGACTGACCGTCAGCAGCTTCTTCCCTACAACAGCAACACATTTCCCACACAAGTGCTCGCTGCGAAGGCAGGGGCCACACACCAGGAAGGCTCGACCCCGCCTGGCCTGCCAGCTGTGCCCCCCGCCCCGGGCACCCACCTCTTTGCAGTTCTCCGAGTTGGAGAAGTGGATGAGGTCGTCGTTGTACATCTCCTGGGTGTTGATGATGTCGCTGTACTCCTTCTGGCTCAGGTCCTCGGGGTTGATGCCGTTGGCCCGCAGGAACTCCTGGTAGGCCACGCTGAAGGCCTGGCCGATGGACTGGGCAATGAGCTGAGCCTGTGGGGAGGGGCGCCCAATGGAGACGGGCAGGCGCACGGGCCCCGAGGGGGGGCCACAGCATGGCCTGCACGGAGGCCCCTGCCTGGGCTCCGAGGAGCCACAGAGAGACCGTGGCCCGGGTCTCTGTCGGGGGAGCCCTTCTGCTGCTGGTGCCCTGCCTGCCCCCACCTGAGCTCCCTTACATCCCAGACATCCTAAGACAAGGCACAGTTTCCAATAACGTCTGGGGAAATTATGAATTATTTGCTAATGATCATAGTTTCATTGCTTTCACTGGCGACTGTACTGTATTTTCTTTTCACCCATTGTTTTTTCTTTAACAAGTGTTTTATTTATTTAAATATTTGTTAATTGTTATTAAATTAATTTAATGAAATTTAAATTAATTTATTTAAAATTAAATCAATATTTATTAAATAAATACATTTATTTGGCCCATGCGGGATCTTAGTTCCATGCCCTGTGCAGTGGAAGCGTGGACCCCTAACCACTGGACCGCCAGGGCAGTCCCCCACCCATCCTATTCCAAACACAGACTGGGGGTGGGGGGTGCATCCTCTGGGGAACGTCACAGAGACTGTCAGTCACCCACCCAGTAATTACTTCTCTGGAGCAACAGGACCCAGTCCAACCGCGCGGGGGTGGTGCAGGCAGGATGTGTGCCCAGCTGCTCTCGTAGGGCGTGTGGATGTGTCAGGCTGAGGCCAACGAGAAGCATGAGGCCCTGGGGACACCAGCACAGGGCAAATCGTGGAGCAAGTCACTTCTTTCTACTTCAACAGGACCACTTCTATGGACTGGACTGAATCTGATACTGCAGAGGCCCGGACTCTGAACAGTCACTGCCAAAGCTTACATGCCACCTGCTGGTGTGCAGACAAAGGACCATGGGAAGTGAGAGCTAAGGAGCCAGTTCCTGGGCCACGTCAAGCACCCTGGCAGCCAGGCAGCCGGGGGAGAGCAGTGGGACCCCTCAGCAAACCTCGGGCCAACAGGGCCTGAAAACACGTGGAATTGAGGGGTTCAGCCTGAATCCCATTCTTGCTCTACACGCTGCATGATTCTCGGGCTGCAAATGAGTAAGCCTTTGAAAAAAGCGGGCTGGGCTGGAAAACAGAGGGAGAGCTCGGAGCCCTTCGATTCTAGACCAGACGGCCCTCCCAAATTGGGCCCCGAACGGTCTGCAGGAGGGAAGCCCGGGTCCACTAGGCAGGACCAAGCCCTGCCCGCCCCCAAGAGCAGCGTCCAGGCAGTTTGGCGGCTCTGCTCAGAGGGAGAACCGGCCACAGGCACGGAGCCCCGGGACCACCAGGTGGCGCCACTGGCCCAGACGCGTATGGAGACGGTGGAAGGAGCCCCGCGGTGGCAGGTCCTGGAGGGCGCCTGGCCGGAGGCTCAGGCCAAGCTGAGGATCCAATGGGGCCTCCAGGAAGAGGCTAGTCCCAGGATGGAGGGTGGAGGGCCGAGGGCCACCCGGAGGCCTGGATGTGCCCTGCCCCCCTGGGGTCTCAGGTTTGCTGACACCAGCTGCCCCCAGGCCTCTGGGTCCATCTTCCTCAGACTGGGGTTCCCTGGCTGGGAAGGAGGTGTGAGAGCATCACTTCGTTCCCCCCGCCCACTGCCCACTGCCCTGAGCCTCCCCTCTGAGCTGTGCCCGGTCGGCGCCCATCACCTGGGGGAGCCCCTGGGAGGGCAAGGTGGTCCATGCCTGGGCTCCATGGGGCGCAGTCCGGGAACCTCGGCATCTTCCCACCAGCAGCTGGCTGCAGTCTCCCATCCCCTGTCTGCCCTGCGTCCTGGCATCCCTGCCACCTGAGCTGGGGCCAGTCATGAAGGATCGCCCCTGCCCCCAGGTCACAGCCAAGGTTGTGAGCCCAGAAAGATAGGGAGCGTCACGGGGGCCTCCCCGAGGGGCTGGCGTTGGAGGCTGGGACTCAGAGGGGGCCTCCTGCAGGTGGGTGAATAGCAGGGGAGGCTGCCCTGCCCCCCCCCCCCCCCCCC
>NW_020173040.1:3637835-3645073 GCF_003031525.2 Neophocaena asiaeorientalis asiaeorientalis
CCCCCCCCCCCAGCCCTTTCACTTCTTCGGCTCACCTGCACTGCCCTCCACTTTACAGAAGGGAAATGGAAACTCTGAGAGGGCAACCAGGGTACTTAGGGCCACCTTCCATTTTCTCCAGGTGTCCCCCTCTGTTATCACTGGACCCTTGGATCCTTCACTCACCCCAGCAGCAGTCGGACCCGGATGGGGCCACCATCAGGGCCCGACTCTCAGGATGGCTGCTGCATCCCCCCACGCCCCTCCCAGCCCATCCTTCCCATGTGCCTTCAAGGACCACCTGGAGCCCCGCTCCCACCTTTGCTCTCAGCCTACTCTCCCACGGAATAGAGAAACCCAGGCCACAGCAGCACCCAGGGCACGGTGGGCACCTCGGAGCCCCTTCCTGCTGCCTGAGCCAGCAGACTGTTCACCCCCTGCCACCTGGCCTGTTTCTTGCCTCACCTGCCCATCACCACAGCCCTTCTCCAGGGCCCATCACATGCCCCCAGGCCGGGTCTCAGAGACTCCTTGAGCCATGAGCCAAACAAAAATTCCCATGCAGGTGTCCACAGACATCTGTATAATGGTGAAAGGAACACGTGTGTGCACTAGTGAGTCTGTATGTAAATTTTCTCTCCTATAAATGTGTCATTGCTTCAAAGCACTTGTAGGTGACTTCAATTTCTCAGCAAAAAGGTCACTGCCTCCACCCACCCTGCATTCAAACATGAAAACTGGGACCCTTCCCCACTGCTCCAGGTCCCTGACACACCCTCAAGTCCCTCGGTAACCGAGAATGCCCTTTCCAAGCATCCATGGAGGAGAGAGAATTTTTTAAAATCCTGCTCTGGCAACAGCCCCAAGAACAGCTCAGCGGCTGCCTCCTGGGTGATCCTGAATCAGACCTGCCCCGGGGGGGCAGCCCAGAGACCCCGCTCACCTCCTGCCCTGCAGCTCCCTTCCCCGGTCCCTTTCTCCCTCTTCCAGGCTCAGAAAGATGCTCTCATCCAAGGAAGGAGTCAAAGGGCTTATGGTCTCTTAGCGAGTCTGCGGTATTTTAAACGTCAGAATTACAGTTGACCCGTGAACAAAATGGGGGTTAGGGGCTGTGACCCTCTGTACAGTCTATAAAAAATCTGTGTCTAACTTACAGTCAGACCTCCGTACCCGCAATTCCTCCGTGTCCGCGGTTCATGATCGCGGAGTCAACCAAGGCGGATGGTGTAGCGCTGTAGCATCTACTACTGACAAAGGTCCATGGGTAAGTGGGCCCTCGAAGTTCAAACCCATGTTGTCCAAGGGTGCACTGGATTTTCCAACTTCTTATGGCCTGAAATGGCCATGAGCAGAAGCAGAGGCGCTTCCCCATTTGCAACCCTGGAGTGTGGGGCGTGCATCTCAACAGAAAAGTTAGTCAAGGGCTACTTTATTTGGGGAGAACAAGGTTTCGTTAAAGGACCTTGTCAGAGAGCTCCTCGGCATACTTAAGTACGGTTCCATTTACAAACAGCTCCTGAAAAACTTATTTCATGAAGCGAAACAGAGCTGTGTTCATGGTCTCTGCAAACTCAGAGTGTTAGAAAAATCACCGCTTCCACTGGAAGCGTCCATGATGGGGCACAGAATCCCCATGCTATATGTGCTTCCCTGGGACCACAGAGCCCATGGGGCCTGGGCCGTCGGGAGGGGAACATCACGCCCGGGCATTTACTTACATCCTCGGACTCAAACACGTGGCAGATCATCTTATACTGCTTCTTCCCCTCCTGGGCCCCCGGGGTGGTCTCGATGCAGTCCTGGGAGGCTGAGCGCGGCATGCGGCGCCTGGCCATCAGCACCACGATGTTCCCAATGTCCGCGATGTAGGAGATGGTGCGAAGGGCGTGGTCCATCATGGTCTCCTGCCGGGAGAGGTACGAGAGGGCCTGCGTTACAGGGAACAAGCCCTAAACAACACCTAAGTTTGGGGGCTCTCAGTCTCGACACTCCTGACGTTTGGGGCTGAACCATTCCATACTGTGAGGGTGTCCTGGGCACAGGAGGACGTTTAGCAGCATCCCTGGCCTCCACCCACTAGACGCCAGTGGCATCTCCTCCGTCCCAAGTTGTGACTACCACAAAGATCTCCAGCTGTGGCCAGATCTGCCCTGAGGGACAGAGTCTCCTGGGTAGAGAGCCACTGCCCCAGCGATGATTCCCAGTCAAGGTGACGTGCCTTCACCTTAGCCCTGCAGCTTCCAAAGTGATGCTCGTGGGGGCATGATGCTGGGCGGGGCTCCCGGTCCTGTGGGGGAGGGGAAGCCGCTGAGGCCCGTCCCCACCCGATCGGAGGCCATCTGTGGCTCTGGAGAAGGCGCCTCTCCCTGCAAGGAGGGCGCCTGGCTCAGACTTCCTGCCAAGCAGAAGAGGAGGGCTCCAGAGCCAGTGTTTCCCAGGGATGAGCTCGTCCCAGGAGCTCAAGCAGCATGGGCCTGGGCAGGGGGTCCCGAGGCAGCCCGCCTGACTCTGATGGATGGGTCTCCGCAGTCTTTCAATCCCCCCGAGGCCCTGGCGGGCCAATCCCTCTCGATGGCTTTTGTCATCTGGCAGAAATCTCTACCAAGCATCATTCCCGGGACCCCTACCTAACAAGGCTGCACACAGAGGCTCTGAGAAACTAATCAGCTGCTCTTTTAGGCCTTTGTCCTCTTTCCAGAAAAGAAAATGGGGCATTTCTGCAACCTCTGCAGCCCGTCTTCCTCACAGAAGCCACTTCTGCACACTTGCCTTCCTGGAGCTGCTGTGTTTTCTGGCCAGCTTGGGGTGGGGGGGGTGCGGTTTATAACCACAAGAAGCCCCTTCCAGGAGGGGCCACTGGAAAGGGGACAGTGGAGGTGGCTCTTCAGCATCTCTTGATCTCCAGCCACTTTCAGAAACATCTGACTCAACCCCCAGGTGTCAGAAATGAGCTTCTCCCCATCTCCAAGCACCTGTCAGTGGCAGAGCCCGCTTCCTCCCAGAAAAGGCCGCCCGCCACGTGGCCTCGTCCCCTTCCTGCCCCAACCAGCCACTCGAGTTCCCACAGTCTCTGCATCTGTTCCTGCCTCCCAGCTTCTCTGCTAACATTTCTTATTTTATAGTCAAACCAATTTCCTACCACCACACTTCCAGTTCATCCTCAGCAACCTCGGAGCAAACTCTCAAACGATCCACGGTGCCCACGACTGGCCAGGCTACCCCAGACACCTCGGCCAGGCAGCCAGGCCACGGTTCATGGAACCTTTCTGACCCACCTTCCCAGCTCCTGTTCTCCTCGCTCTCGGTGACCCCAAAGCCTGCAGGAGCCAGTACTCAGTTAGTTCACCTTTAGGAAGCACCATCCACCCCCCCACCCCCAGCTAACCCTGCATGACCTTCCCTCTCCCCAAGGCCAGTTCCGAGGTTCCAGGGTGTATAGTCAGGGAACCCGGCCTGTCTTATTCAGGGCAGCCAGCATTTTCTCCTGAGCACACAGGGAACCAGGTGTGTCCAGTCTTCCCAGTGAGATGGGGGCTCCTCGGGAGCCGGGCACCTCTGCTTCTCCCACCAGCCCTGACCTCCCAGTCAAGAACGCTACGAGCAATGACCCAGACACCCGCTGTACTCCAGCAAGAAAAGTCATTGACGTTTCCATCATGGAAGAGAAGAGAGCAATCCCACCACCAGATCTAGTTCTCAACCATGTGTGCAAACACCCCGAGTCCTCTCTCTTCCCCAGGTCCTCTTCATGTGAGGGGGACAGAGCCCCAGCAATGGTGGGGCTTTGCTTACCAACCCACAGGAGACCTGCTCCCTGCAAAGCAGATGCAGGATGAGGCCACCAGCCCTCACTCCCCACCAGGCTCCGCAGAGGAGGTCGGTGGGCACGGAGTGGGGAGCAGACTCTCCCTGCTGGTGGGGAGCAGACCCAGGAGGGAGCTGCTTCCCCTGAAGAATGAGGACTCCCCACGTGGGGAGACCTGGCTGTGAGGATGCACAGGAATGCTGGGAGGAGGAGATGAACGAGAGAGCAAGATGCCGGGCACCGACCACGCCGCAAACTGCCACGGTGAGGAGAGCCCGATGGGACAGAGCGACGGGGGCTTTCCGCTGGAAAACGGGAAATGAAAATACTCTTTAAATACCTCTGACGAGCAGAGGTGAAGCTCAACCAGAGAAGGGGGAGGACTCTTAAAGTTGAACTTCAAAGACCACTAGAGGGGCAGTAAGAAGGACCATGACCAGTTTGCCTCCTGCCCGGGACTTCCAGCGAGATGCTGCCCGTCGAGGACCCTGTCCTGGTGGTCCTGGATGCCGTCCTCACTCTGCCCTTCCCCTGGCCTGGCACAGCTTGGCCAACCCAGTGGCCATGAACCTGAGCCCTAGGGAGCCTCGGGCTTCCCCAGGACACCTGACCCACTGGAGATCAGGGGCACATCCTCCTCCACACCAGATCCCAGTCATCAGTAGCACGTCCCTGGGGCAGCCCGCATAGGCTGAAAACCCCGAGGTCTCCTGCTCTGTGGTTCTGGAACATTCCTGTCCACAGAGACCTGGGGAGCCACGGGCACCTCCAGCAGCCACCAGAGGCTCCCCAGGGCAGGAGCTGTGACTATGGGGGCTCAGCCAGCCCTCCGCAGAGAATGCGGGCAGGGAACAGCATGTGGGAGAAGGAGAAGATGCCAGGAGGTCTACGGTGGCAGTCAGGACTCTTGGAGAGAACCCAAGAAACGACGTGGAGAAAGCAAAGCTTCAGGAAGAACACAACAGGGCAAAGAGCCAGCACAGACAGATGGTCAAAACCACAGCACAGCCCTGCTCTGTAGCTGGGAGGTGAGCACCGGCCAACAGATGCTGGTCTGGGCAGCGGCTGTGCATGACTTGGCCACGATGCTGCGGCTGGCGGGATGGAAAGCCCACGTGTGTTAAGGACTGACCTTGAACGAGCAAAGCAAAGGAAATTGTGGCTTCTGGCTCTGCCCACTCTTGGGAACGGACGCCCTGTCCCTGGGCCCTGTTCAGACACCAAAGACCCAGAAGGGAGGGAAGGGAGGAGTGAGGGGAAGGGGCTGGCATGTGTGAGCCCTGCTCTGAGTCACCTCATCTGTCCTTCAAGGGGCCCGGCGCCGGGCTCTCCTCTGAGAATCAACAGGGCTCCGAGATGTCCGGAAACTTGTCCAAGTCCTCAAGTTCACAGGGATGGGCCCAGTTTCCAGTCTCCGCCGATGCAGGAGCATCAGAGAAGGGCTGACAGAACAGGCCTGACACTGTCCACAGAAAGCCTGCCCGTAGGTGGCCTTTGGCCCGTCTGGGAACCTGGATTTCAGGAGGGTTCCCGACATGCCACCCGACATCGTAAGAGTGGCTCACCTTGCCTGAGGCATTTGGGCAAGTAGCGTGCTCCAGCCTGAGCCCCGCTTGCTTTCAGGAGCCTGGGACTTTGGTGCGTGGCAGACAGCACAGGTGTCTATGTGACCAGCCCCCAGTAAAGACCTTGGGCGCTGACGGTCTCGAGCTTACCAATGGCCCACGTCTCACACGTGCTGTCGCAGCTCGCGGCTGGGAAGTTCAGCTCATCCTGCGTGACCCCATCAGGCGAGGACCCTGGGTTTCCCTGGGCTCAGCCCCAGGCATCTTCTCCTTCGCTGGTTTTGCTCTGTATCCTGGTGCCGTAGTAAATCACAGCCTTGAGTACAACTATATGCTGAACCCCTTGAGGCCTCTTATCAACTTAGGGAACCTGGGGTGGTCTCGGGGACCCTGACAGGTGGGTGGATGAGGGCTGGGGGCGGGGGGAGGATCTAATCCAGACAGTTTGCCCACGAAAGATCAGGAAACAAAGCCCGAGGCTGTGAAGTGTCCTACACCTGACCCGGTTAGGTGGCTCCCTCAGTTCTCGCCAAGTTCAAGGCCCCACGGGGGACAGGGCAGCTGGACACAAAGATCAGAGGGCCAAGACGGTGGCCGGACAGCAGGGCACGGGGGCTGGGAGGGAGCCGTAGCAGGAGCCACATCACGGTGCCACTCCGACTCCAAGACACGCCCTGCAGCCTCCTCTGTCCCCACACGTCAGGTCTTCCCACCCACTGGGTCCTGAGGCGTGACAGCCAGCTCATCCACTACCTGAGAGCCAACCTGTGCTCCTCCCAGAAGCCCAGCGATGGGCATGGTCCACCCCAGGAGAGACCAAGTGAGAAAACACACTAAGGGAGTCAGGAGCCACGATCTACACTGTGGGACCAGGGTGCATACGGAGTAGCGGGCAGGTGAGCAGGACCCTATGGAGCTGGTCTCAAATAGGAGGCACGTGTATGAACTCCTGGCTTTTAAAAACAGATACTGTCCAGCTCGGTTCATCTTTAGGGCCCAGGATCCACGGCCCCCCAGCAATGATGGGCAGAGCCAGCAACCCAGGTCTCTGCTTCTATGCCTCCCTCCCCATGGACAGGAACCATGGCTCCTTGAAGAATGGCCGGTTCCAGGTGTCAGGCAGAGAGTGCAAGGAGGGCGGAGAACATCTCATTGTCTCAAGAACGTGTTCCGAGACCACGGGCAGACTGCCCAGGACGGCGCAGGGCCCAGTGGGAAGGCCCTGGCCAGATCTGGGTGATTTGAGCACCCAAGAGAATAACGATGGTAAGGGATTATAACACAAGTTTTTTTTAAAAAATCTGGGAGTCCACAGTGAAAAGGGAGAGAAAAAAAGAGGGGAAAAGAAAAAAAGAAGCTCTTCTGCACAGAAGCACGTTAGACAGTAAAACTTGGAAGCAGAACAGAAGAGAAAATCACCAGTTTGCATTTCTGACGTTGTAACTGAATCTGACAAGGTCACTGCTGGATGTGACACCATCGGGTAGAGGGTGCTGGGGAACTGGCTGCCCACATACTCAGCGTCGCGATATGGACCACTTGCCAAGAGCAAGAAGTAAGGGGCCGTCACCCCGGCGTCTGGCCGGCCTCACCCGTCCCCAGAACGAGTGGGGCCCTTCCCCATCTCTGTCCTCGGCCACCTCCCTCCCTCCTGCACTGCAAAGCTCATCCACCCGTGCCCCTGCCCACACCCAGCTCCCAGCCCCCTCCATCTGGCTCCTGTGTCTGCTTGCCTGTCTCCCCACAATGGCAGGCTTGTGCACGGATCCAGGCACAGGAAGACGAGAAGAACTGAGGTCAGACACGAGCTGGGCACGTGGTTTACAGGCAGGAAATCGTAGGACCCTCCCCTCTGGAGCGCCGCCGCGCCAGGCTGGGGCAGGTCGGGG
>NW_020173040.1:3645119-3650364 GCF_003031525.2 Neophocaena asiaeorientalis asiaeorientalis
CCCCACCCCGCTACCCGGCTCCCCTTCGTGGTGTCTCTATTTCATCCCTGCTGCTGTGCACACCTGATCGCCAGCTTCACCCCACTAGGCCCGAGGCTGCTGCCCACCCCCAGCTTGCTCTACATTTCACAGCAGGGGCCGGAGGGATCTGTCCCGGGGACGCCATGTCACCCCCGCAGAGGGGGTCTGCAGCTCGACCTGGCTCTCCTGGGAGCTCCTGCGCACGACTGTAAAGCGCCGTCTTCCAAAGCTCACCTGTGTGTCTGCGTTTAACACCTTGATCCTCTGGGTGGAGATGAAGAGGTCCACTTCGGTGAGCGTCTGAGCATCCCCCTCAGAATTCTAAGAAAGAATGGTGGAGACTGTTACAAACCTTTAAAAAACTAACTCAAACAAAGGCCTGACAATCTCACGAAGGACCCTGAGCGCCCCTAGAGGGAGAAGCTCCTAGCAGAAGCAGCCATGGGAGTCTAAACACAGGCCTCCCCAGCACATACCAGCTGAGCTCGCTCGCTCAGGGCACTTGGCACAGGAGTGGGAGGGGGGACCGCTTCCAGGAGGCTGAGCCCGGAGGGGGCTGGACGCTGGGGGGCTCGTGTCGCAGCATCCAGACTGCAGCCGCCTGCCCACCCTTCCGGAACACGGCGGCTACACAGGGTCTGTGGATTAGAGCTACGTTTCTTGGATTTGGGATTCCAAGTATCCCCAGGTAAAGGGGAAGGAATTTTTCCAAGAAGGTGGATTAGCATATCTGCATTTTCTTCTAGTTTAAAGCCACAGTCATGTCAACCGCCAGCAGCATTGGTCCAGCTTCCAAAAACCCTGGGGAAGCAAGACCTCAACCAGACGGGGCGCTGCCCTCACAGGACACTGGAGAAGCCGTCCCACAGACGCCCGTTTTGTCATCTCCCGGGTACACCCCTCATACGGCTGGAGCAATGTGCAAAAGAATGTTCTGGAAGCTGAATGCACTGCTCGGGGTCTGCCCTAAACTGGGACAGCCTGCCCCAGGGGATCCTAAATACTACTGTGCAGTGGCAGTGACATGCGAGTTCTTGGGTTTCTCCACCGAGATAAATACTCCTTTCTGGTCACTGGGGGAGCCTCTTCTTTGTAGTCACTTGGGGATGGGGGTCCATACCCCTACAGTCACCAGCAAATCCCTGGGGTGGGGACTCTATGTGGGGGACACTGGTCCCTCATGGAGACCCTCTTATCATTGCTTGCCTGGCCAGCTGCGGGCAGATCAGTGAAGGGGCCCTTGGCAATGACCCTGAGCATCTTCCTGGCCGAGAGAAAGAACAATTCTTCATGGAGGTAACCGCTGGCCCTGGCTGGCACCAAGGTCTGGTCTGCCTACACCGACCCCTCTGAGCTCTCCGGACTATAGACCCAAGGAGCAGGCTGTGGTCCACAGTGTCCTGCTCCAGCTGTCAGGGGGGCACCGGGTGACTGTGGGTGGGGGCCATCGCCTTGGGGGAAGCACACCCCACTGCAGGTCTGCAAAGCCAGGCTCGTTCCATTGTGCCTGGAGACACCCAGCACAAGGTGGCTTGGGCAGAGGGAGATGCGTGAGTTCCTTCCTTGCCCGCAGCTGAAGCCATCCCAGGAGAGGCCGCTGGGCAAAGAGCAAGCATCACAGGGAGGGAGGTCTCACTGCAGCCGGAAGGGAGTCCCCGGGCAGGGTCCTCTGGCCACACTGCCAGAATCTGGTGTTCCAGGCGACCACAGAGGACTAGCTCTCCTTCTGCCCAAGCAAAATCCAGTGCCAAGACAGCCCCTCGGACACAGAGCACTGGATACTTCCTGCATCAGGGGGATAGTTAAAACATGCCCAGCATTTACTAAACGACCAGGTTGATGAGCAAACAACTGAAGGTCGACCCGAGATTTTTAAAAGTCTGCCCATGCTCCAGAAACTTCTCGATAGAGAAAGCATCCCTTGGGCAGACTGCATTTCTCATCATCCCGATTCAGTAAATTAAACTTAATGGGTCTAAATGTCAGAGCGATTTAATTAATTCTGTACAGGGGCCCTAGGCACTGAACGCATCACATGGTCGCATCAAATGCCACATTTAAAAACGTCTACACAAAACGGCCACATCACGGCAGTAACCATGCTCTAGCTCATGGAGACTCTAAAAAAGAAAAATGAAAAAAAGGGCAACGATTAAATGCTTCCGTAAGTGGGCGGCTTAAAGAAAAAAAGTGTCTGTGATTTCATTCAACAGTCTAGCATTGACCTACCAAAGGAAGAGAAAAACCCATCTGCCACATCGTCTCTGTTCCTGGGGCTTCCCCCAGCCCCCTCCCCCTGCACAGGACATGCCACAGAAACACAAGCAAACCCCACATCCTACACACCGCTTTCTTCTTGATTTTAGCAGCCTTTTGCATCCTCTGAGCAGCGTGAAAGAGAAAAGAAAAACAGGTGGACGCAAAGCGAAGGAAGGACAGGTTGCTTTGCCCTCTCCCCTCCCCCTCCGTCGAGGAGGTCAGAGTACGGTGAGGATGGGGGAGGGAGGGCTGACATCCTTCCTCACCCCGCAGGGAGACCCCCGACTGCCCAGAGGGGCACCTCCTCAGACCACCGCCCCTCCCTCCTGACCCCATCAGCTTTGCTGACTTGGTCCTATCCTCCCCCTGCCCGGCTGCACCCACCCTTCAAACCCAGGTGATCCGAATGACGGGCACTGAGAGCTGCAAGTGCGTCAGAGTTTTTCTTGAGGTCATAGATTTAAATAAAACGTATGATTTTTTTTGCTTCCCTTTCTGCAAGTACTTTGGCACTAAAGATACAGAGACAGTCAAAATGGGATGACAGGCTCTATACAAACACGTGACTAGAATGCTTCGGAACATTACATTTTAAAAATCACGTGTCCTGGGGGCCCAGTGGCAGTTCCTCATTATGGAGCCTCTCTGTCCCCAGCCTGCATCCTCTCATCCAAGGCAAACTCTCCCTCCGCCCCGACAGGCACCTCAGACATTCCCACTCTCGTGCACAGGGCTGTGGGGTCAGCGCTGGACAGCGGGCCGTGTCACCCATCCCGCTCCAGTGCTCCCTGCAGGGAACCCGGGCGCTCCTGGGCCACCCCTACCTTGACCCGGCTGACGGCCTCCTGTGCCTGCATCATTCTGATGTTTTTGGATGGGTTCCGCTCCGAGAGCAGCTGGGTGGAGCCCAGGTAGTTGGCAGCAAAGATGATCCCATCGATGAGGTCTTCTGGCTCACAGGGCCCTGGAACTGAAGGGGGCACAGTTCTCAGCCCTGGACGACAAAGGCAAGGCAGCGGGGCCAGGGGCCACAGGAGAAGGCTGAACGGTTGTCCCGTCTGCAGGCAGTAGCGGGGGCGGGGCTCCTGCCCCCGTTACCAACAGCGCACCGTACAAGTAACTGCACAGATCAACACCCGGCCAGGAAACCCTGCACCCATGGTGTCAGGAGGATAATTCCGGAGCCAGGCAGCTGTCACTTAAGGCACCTGGGCCTCCGAGGGGACAACCGTGTGCTGCAACCCCAGAGGCGCCCTTTCCCCAACATTTCCATGCCTGCCCCAGAGCCCTCGGCGACTCTGGACGGGAACTGCCCACCGCGCTCCAGTTCTGTGCCCTGGGGCTCCCGCGAGCCTGCAGACCCCTCACAAGGCCTGTCTGGCTCCTCCCATGCCATGCACCCCAGGTCCAGGCTGGGTGACGTGGTCCCTGTTCCATCAGCTGTCTTGAGACGTGAGGTGCCGACAGCATGATCCGGAACATTCCATCTCTGAGCTGTTTAATACGAGAACCACTGGCCTCATGTGGCTTCTGAGAACTTGAACATGTTGGCTAGTGCAACAGAGGAACTGAATTTAAAATTCTGTATGCAATCCTAATTAGCTGACGTGTCAATAGCCACACATGGCTAGTGGCTCCTGTCTCCTGGACAGGCCCCTCTAGGTAGGAGCCAGTAAACCTTTTCTGTAAAAGGCCAGACGACAAAGATCTTAGGCTTTGCTATCTCTTTGCAACTAGTCACCTCAGCGTCTGGAGCACCAAAGCAGGCCCAGGCAGCGTGTGTGTGAGCAAGCCTGCTGCACCCCAGCCAAGCTTCACACATGCAACTGGCAGCCAAAGGATGTGGCCCTGAGCCCACAGTCTGCCAACCTGGAGGCCATTGCTCAGCCCTGCTCGCGGGCCCACGACCACGTTTTTCACTTCCCTGCCTCTTCCCTCTCACTGCCCACCCCCAGCCAGAGCCCTTCTTTTGGGGACCATGGCCCTGGCTCTCAGGCTCCCCTCCTTCCTGAGCTAGGCCACCCGAAGCCATGCCAGTGTCCACAGGGCTGGCTATGCTGCATCCCCAAGCCCTCAGGGCCAGCAGTCCTCTCCTGACCCTTCCCTCCGCCAGCGTTCTGCAGTCTCACCTTCAACCACTGTTTCTGACACCACCCACTCACCCAGAGTGGACGGCACCATCCACCAGTTCAAAACCACCTGCCCCGAGCCCTCAGCTTCCTCACTCACATCCTGTCTGCCTGCCCTGGAGATTTAGCAAAACTCTACCCAGGCTTCCTCTGGCTGGAAAAAGTCCCCAGCAAGCCAAAGTGGTTCCATTACAAATTCATGGCCCTGGATGCCCTCAGAACTCCCTGGCAACCTTAACGGGCTCCTCTAGGAAGCGCTCCCTCCCCATCTGTGCACGGCTATTTCATACCTTTCTCCATCCCCTTGCACTTCCCGCTGCCCCTTCTGTGTGTCCTGGACAGAGCATCACCTCTGCTCCCAGACACACCCACGTCCTGTGCGGTGGGCATCTGACCAGCCCTCCTTCCACCTTCCTGTGCAGCAGTGGGGTCCCCACCTGGGGCCTGAGGATCACCTGCCACCCCATCCCTCCCCTCCAGGACCGTTCCTCTCCCCCACCTCCAGCCCACGGAGCTGGTTTGTTCGAGTGAAAGCATAACATACAGGTTTCCTGCAGGCACCCCAGATACATATCTTCTCTTGAGGTTTCAAGAGAAGGAACATTTCAGAGAGTAAGTGTAGAAACCTGCCCCAAATCCAGTGTCGGCCTGGGGTCGTGTCAGTGAAGCTGCACCTTCGTTCTCAGGTAACAACCTGCTCAGTGGGGGTCCCTGCTGAGCTCACAGCCCCCTCAGCGTGGTCTCCCCACCACATCCGTCTCTGTGGGAAGGTTCTTCGCAAGCAGCTGACCTGGCTGGAGCTGGAGGAGCTCAAAGTTCTCCGCAGCCTTGGGGGA
>NW_020173040.1:3650583-3726334 GCF_003031525.2 Neophocaena asiaeorientalis asiaeorientalis
AAGAAAGTCACAATGTCCCCCGATGAATGTTCAAATCGAGGGTTTCCCATCCTATTTTTCTGTAGCTGGGCTCGCAGATACAACGTGCCCTTTCTGGGGCAGAGCAGGAAGAAATGGTTTCTGTGGGGCAGGTACTTCAAATTGTCAAGGTCACAAAGCACCGTCATCACCACAAGACCAACCCGGACTGGAGAGAGTCACGCTTCAAGGCAGCATTGAGGCCAAGAGGGTGTGATCCTGGCTGCGGGCAGCTGCAAGGCAGCCCTGCTCTGTGCCTGCTTCTAGACCCCCCTGTTGGGGGAGCAACAGGGGAGCCTGCGGCTGTGCTCAGCCTCTCGGACAACCCAAGACAGGAAGAGCCACCCGGGACGGGGTGCCGATACAGAACCAGTGACTCCCCAGGCCTCTGGCCTGGGCACCAGCTCGCCCCAGGGCCCAGGACGCAGGGAGGCAGGGCCAGGGCTTAGCAGCGGGCCGGGCACAGAGAAGGGCTCCCCAAGTACTTTAATAATGAAAGCAGCACGGGGACTGTGCCGGGGGGGGTGGGGCACGGGACCCGCCCCCCCAACTCTGCAGCACAGGGAAGGCACCCCCGCCCCCTGCCGCCCATCTGCGTTGAGGGCCAGGCCATGTCCTGGGGGGCCAGGCAGGGAGGTGCCCTGTCTCTGGACACCTAGAGTCACGTGAACAAAGCAAACTCAGAAGCAATGTCTTTTCAGAGGCTGAGAACCAGTATGCAAGAAGCCAAACCCAGGCTGAAGAGACACTGACACTGTCTGGATCTGATGATGGAAAAGGCTCATCTTAGGAGCAACAGGTAAGCGAGACCCAAATGATGGGATGGGGGACAGTGACAAGGGATGTGTTTTCTGGGTGTTATGATCAAGTGACATCCTCACAGGTCCCAGATGTCTGCAGGGGAGCAGGGTCAGCTCTAAGGGGACACACGGAGCCGGGCTGCGGGTCCAGAGACCCGGCTGAGTCTGGGCTCCTCCACCAGCCCTGCTGGACCATGGACCAGGCTTTGTGCCCTGGGGACAGCCGTCTAATTGTTTTTCTCTCAATTTCCTTGCCAGCAAAATGGGTGGAGGGAGAGGATTCCTGATTTCTATCTTGATAGGGTTTTTGCAAAGATAAGATTAAAAGTCTGAGTTTCCTAAATGCTAAAAGCATATAAAATGCAAAGCCTTAATTGATGAATTCTAGCTTTCATTTGCATCCAGCTCAAAAGGCTCAGAGGGCAAAGGGATGGTGGGGGGGGGGAGGGTCACGCAGATGTAAGCGACAGAGCCGGGACCAGACCCAAAGCAGCCACATGCTGGGTGACAGCCTCCACCATCACCCAACACCCAGAACCTCCCGTACCTGATGGGGTAGTGGGAGGTGACAGGTCATTTAAAAACAGCTGAAGCTGAAGTCATTTGAGGAGGGAAGGAGGGAGAGGGGAAGACCCCAGGCAGCCCCCGCCGAGCCCAGAATCACCTGCAGAGCCCCAGGAGCCTGCAGAGTCCCTCCCCTGCCTCGGAGATGCCCCTTCAGGGAAGCCGGAGGGAGGGACCTGGAATCTGAACTTGATGCCTGCATACTGGGTCCCACTCCGGGCGGCCTGTTTGGAACCACCTGACCTCCAGCAGACAAGAGCTCCCCTCCCACGTTCATCTCAGGAGCAACCCCTCTGCCAGGCACAGGCCAGCACCCGCTTCGCACTCAGGGGCTGACAGGCGGCTGTCCAGAGACTCTGCTCCCGACAAGGGAGAGAAAGCTGGCTGACCCTCAAGGGGCTCCACGGCCAGGGTCAAATCAGGCTGTCCCTTCCATCTCAGAGAAGGGGAGGGGATAATGGGAGAGGGGAGGCACCAGGAGGGGACCCTCCCTGTCAGTCCATCAGCAGCTGTGTGGACACATCGGGGACTGTCACCAGCCAGGGAGAGGCAGAAGCCACGCCCAACAGAGGGAACAGGGCGTCTAGCACAAAGCAGCAGCCTCCACCCTGCCCCTCAGGGCTCCTGAGCAGGGTACTTACGTCTCTACCATCTCATGCCATCTGCTCCCCTGGTGAATATGGTCCCAGGGTCCATCTCTTGCCGAGGGTCACCTGCCCGACCCTCCCAAGTCACCCGCCCTCCCTGCAGTGACCATTACTGACCAGTAGATGGCGTCACTCTGTTCTGGGGGAAAGTCCAGGTGGTCCCAGGAGCCCTGGGGTCACCACCCGCTGCACACCCCTAGCCAGCACCCAGGGCCTGGTCCTCAGCAAGTGTCCCCATGCCCTGTCTGTGGGGCGGGGGGGGTCACATGACACTCCGTGCCCCCCCATCCCTAGGGGTGAGGGTAGACCTTCTGAGGCCTCTGTCTTCTAATGCTCCCCTTGCCAGTTCCCCAGGGGGGCCTTGGTCAGCTCCCTGGACCATTCTGTCTCACTCCACGCCCCAGAGCAGCCTTACTAAAGGCTGGCCCCATGTCTCCACCAGATCTGGGGCTCACCTGGGGGCACAGACTCCTGTTGTGAAGGGCGCCCCATCCCGGGCAGTGGGGTCCACCACTCGCACCCATGGACACCTGCTCCTAGGGAAGAGGCCAGGGAGGGACTGGGGGCTTTGTTACAACTCCCGCAGAGGCCGCCCTCCATGGGGCAGGGGGGGTCTTCTCACTCCTGCTTTGATCTTTCTTCAAAGAGGAACAATACACATGACAGTGCCTCCAGCACCTTCCCGCCACTCAGACTCCCACCCAGCCCCACTCGCATTAGGACGCAGAGAGTAGTGGCCAGCACGGTGGGCGGGGAGGGCAGGGAGCGGAAGGGGTACTTCAGCTTCACAGACACAGCTCTCAACTCCAATCACCAAATGCGGAACCAAGGATCAAACGGCTTCATTCTAAGACTAAAGCAGCTGGCCCTGCATGTTTGGGTATAAACTGTCCTTATTTTGCTCAACTCTTGAAAGAACCTGAAGCTGAGACAGAACAACAAAAGAACAGAGAGAGAGGTTTGAAAGAGATTCGGTCTCCCTAGAGGCTGATTTCTCCATTAACTATCTTTGCATGACAATACCCGTACATGCATGTATCAGAATGTCCCTGCACAGCCTGGATAAGAAAAAGTAAGGCACTCAGTGTGTTCCCCGCTGGAGGAAGCCTTCGTCTGAAACACCCGTTGGAGAACCGGACGCCCCACTGGCTTCTCTGAACAGGGAAGGGGTGGGAGGTCCCCAGGGCCATGCCTTGGAGCCCCCGGCCCTGCCACCTTTGGGGGGATTATCCTGAAGGTGGGGGGTGGACAAGGCTTCCAGCCAGTGGAATTCAGCTGTGCCTGCTGCTCCCTGGGGTCTTGGAGGGGGTGGCCAGGTGGAGCCAGGGCACAGCCTTGGATGGGACTGTGGATGTGAGTCCAGAAAGCCTCCGAGTGCAGCCCCACCCCAACACACCAGACTCCTGGGCAACCTCCATTCCATCCGGCCTGCAACAAGCTCATGAAGCAGACCTCAGTGTCCTAATTTTACGAAGAAGCACGGTCTATGTGGAGTCAAATAATTTTGCCCAAGATCAGTCACTGACTCAGGCACAAAGCATTTCTAAGTTCTTTCCACGAGGCCCTGTGTGACCAAAGACACGGAGCCCACAGTCACAAAGTAGATGCATCAGGATGGCCCATGGTGAGTGGCACAGACAGAACACAGTGGCCGGGGAGGAGCAGCAGGGAAGCCCACCCTTGGGAGGGATCTGGGGTGGCTGCCCTCTGAGCTGAGCTCTGGAGGGTGAAAGGGAATCAACAAGCCACAGAGGGAGAGGAGGAGAGAGCTTCTCAGGCTGAGGCAAGAACAGGTGCAAAGGCCCTGGGGTGGCACGGAGATGTGCAAACTGCTGGATGCAGGGGGTGGGCCAGCAGTTAGGATAAACTGAGGTTGCAGAGCAAGTGACGGCCAGATGTGAGGATCCTGGGGCCACACCCAGGACTGTCGCTCCAGAGTATCAGTCAGGGAAGGAGCCCAAGCTCTCTGCCTTTAGAAAGTAACTCAGGCTGCAGACAGGCAAACAACATAGGGGAGGGAGGGAAAAAAGCTGGGAGGCTACTGAAGGAGTCCTAGCAAGCAAGTGATGGTGAGGATGGTGATGGTCATGGTGATGATGGTGATGATGGTGGTGATGATGGTGATGATGATGGTGGTGATGGTGATTATGATGATGGTGGTGATGATGGTGATGATGGTGGTGATAATGGTGATGATGGTGATGGTGGTGATTATGATGGTGATTATGATGGTGATGGTGATGGTGATGATGGTGATGATGGTGGTGATGGTGATGATGATGGTGATGATGGTGGTGATAATGGTGGTGGTGGTGATGATGATGGTGATGATGGTGATGGTGATGGTGATTATGATGGTGATGGTGATGATGGTGATGATGGTGGTGATGATGGTGGTGATGATGGTGATGGTGGTGATGATGGTGATGATGGTGATGGTGATGATGGTGATGATGGTGATGATGGTGGTGATGATGGTGATGATGGTGATGATGGTGGTGATGATGATGATGATGATGATGATGATGTGGAACAGGGTGATGAACAGACAGCAACAGACTGATTCACCCTGCAGGTTCAATCAGCAGGACCTGGAGGGGGCTTGGAGGAGGAAGGATGGAGAGCTAGAGAGCTCACTGCAGGGCTGGATGGATACAGCTGCTACTCACTGAGAAGAGGACCCTGGGAGCGTTCTGAGCTAAGGGGGTGGGGAGGATTCTGAGCAAGTTTAGTGGCAGGAGCCTGGAGTCCCCCAAAAGAAGCTCAGGGGGCAGCTGGATTCAGGAGTCCCAGGGAACTGCATGTCGATGCCAAGTAAAGCTGAAGGCATGGGAGAATCACCAAGGGGAAGAGGGAGCCGGGTGGGGGCAGGGCTCTGCTGAGCTCCGATGCCCTCTGTCCAGGCGGTGGAAGGTGACCGGCAAAACAGACAAAGAAGGGCACACAGACAGAGAAGGTGGAGGGCGGCCAGGAAAAGAAGGGCCTTAGATAGGGAGGCATGCCCAGCTGTGCGGCACTAATGGGAGGAGAAAGGTGCCCCGGTGCTTATGGGGCAGTGACCTTGCATATGGGTTGAGGGGTGTGAGGGAGGAACAGAGAAGGAGGCAGCCAGTCCCAAGTCCCAGTTAAGAAGCAGAGGAAGTGAGCATGGGGGTGTGGGCAGATGCAGGGCAGGATACTGTGTTCAGAAGCCAGTGGCCAGGAGCGTGGAAGATACAGGGGAGGAAAGATGTCAGATGGGCTGGGGATCCAAAAGGCAGAGGGGGACCTGACTCCACCGGGAGGAGGGGCATAGCCCTGACTGGACAGGGCGGGAAGGATGGACAGGGAGCAGGCGGGGCACGGAGGCCACGTCCAGGAAGCACCCAGATCATAGAAGAGCTGGCCTGGGAAGGGCCTGGAACAGGGAGAGGAGGCAAGAGGGAGGAACATGAGACTGGGCAGACCCGGGGGTGGTGTCTGGCCCCGAGTAAGCTCTGCCTGCCCCCAATACCTTGCCCACTGCATCGGCCTGTCCCAGAGCCAGACGCCCCAACACAGCCAGGGCAGTACCTCTGAGAAGCCGTGCAAGGGTAAAGGTGATCCTGTAAGGCTGATGTAAAAGAGAAGACGCTGTCTGAAAGCCAGACCATGGGACACTCCCGGGGAGAGGCCACGCCTGGGTCTGCAGGCAGGGGGCAGCATCACTGAGGAAAGGGCTGAGGGATCCACAGGGCGGAGCATTAGACACTGGCTGGAGATAAAGTCACTGACCACTGGGAGGAAACGACTCAAAAACAGGGAGTCAAGGAAAAAAAGGTCAAAGCCAAACCTGATACAGTGCATAAATCTGCCCACGAGGAGAACTCCTTCCCAGAAAAAGCAGGATGAATACAAAAACTGGCAAAAATAGGAAAAGGCGTATGCAGTGAGGTTGTTTCCTGCAGCCCTTTTTGTAGCAGCAAAAAAACTGGAAACCACCCCAATGTTCCTGCAGAGGGAACATCCAACTGCACGGGGGGTCGGGCGGGTCTCTGGAGCAGCAGAGTCCTCCACACACTGCCCTGCCCTGCGCAGCGTGGAACTCATCACATCCAGGATTCAGGATTCAGTTTAAAAAGCAGGATGGAGAGACGGGGGTTACCCAACTCATTATCCAAGAAAGGGGAAGATATGCTTATAAAAAAAGTATGTGAAATGTCAAAAATGCTTATCTGCAGTGGGAGGAAAGGACTGAGGGGAGAGGGGTAATAGGGAAAGGAACTGAATATCTGTACATATACGCTGTTATGTATGTTTGATTTTTGAACCATAAGTACTTTATATAATTATAAAATGAGATTAAATTTTAAAAAGTAAATTCCTAAGATTTAAAAGAAAAATGAATCTAAATGTGTATCCAGTTATGACCTAATCACAAAGAGAAGAACCATTCCCAATGATTGTCAAATGCAGTGATTTGCTGGTACATCCCTTGTGAGCTATACTGTAAAGACAAAAGTCAGTGCAAACAAATCTTTACTGTATCTATACTGTAATCCAGTGTCCTCGGTGACACTGGTATTGCTATTCTGTGACTGCTGTATGATTAGTGGAATAAAACAAATGCAGAATTATGTTGGTGACCTTGAGACTGGGGATTTGGGACCTAGGAAAAGGAAGATGCAAATGTAAAAAACCCTATAGTGCTAGCAAAGCATCAGTATGAATCATGATGTATTTTATCTTAAAAATATACAGAATATTAGTTACTTATATATACATATGGGTAATTAATTATCCCCAAAGTTAGCAGCTAAAATGATACACATTTATCATCTCAGTTTCTGTGGGTGGGGAATCTGGGTGTGGCTTAACTGGGTGCCTCTGGTCAGGGTCTCTCTCAAGGCTGGAGTCACCAGGACAATCAGGGCTGTAGCCATCTTAATAGGAGAGGATCCACTTCCAAGTTCACTTATAGGGCTGCTGGCCAGAGACCCCACGTGGGCATCTACCTGACAGAGCCACTCACAACGTGGCAGAGTAGGCAAGCAAGAGAGAGCAGGAAAGAAGTCCCAGGCTTTCGGTAACCTAATCTTGGGAAGGACATCCCTTCTGTCATATTCTGTCCACTAGAAGTGAGTCAGTAAGTCCAACCTGCTCTCAAGGGGAGAGGTTACCCAAGGCCACAAATACCAGCAGGTGGGGCTCACTGGGAGCCATCCCACCACAGATACATTTCTTACCCTTCTTACCAAATCAGTAGCAATTGAGCACCCACAGTGAGCAGATTATAGTCTCTTAGTACGAGGTCCCAGGGCTCCTGTTAGAAACAGCTTGTCCTAGTCCTCAATCGAGAGATGTTTAAGATGAGCCTGGAACATCTAGTCAAACCAGAAAGCCAGGAAGCTACCAAAGACGACAGAGGTCATGTTGACAGGACTCGGGAAGCAACCTTGGGAGGCTCCCACTGGCCAAAGACAGGACAACCTCAACGCCAATAAGGATAACATCCACGACGCAGTGTGACACGCCAACCATGCTTCAACCCTCGGGTGCCTGATGGTGCTGATCTGTAGAGGTTGTTAGGGAAACTTATTAATTTAAAATTTTTTAAATAAAGAGAAGGAATCAAGTAGTTAACTAGCTTTTCCTATATGAACTGTACTCTGGGTAACAATATTTGACGAGGGCAAGTTTCTCTGCAGAGGAAAGCTCCAAATAATCAAGAAGAAATGAGAAATGATGGAACTAGAACACCATCATTTTGCAACCTCTAAGCAATTACTGGATCCAGACAATGATCATTAATGGTTGCTAATATTACAAAGAGAGAAACAAAGAACCGCATGTGCCTCCCAATGGAAAAACACAATACCTATGAAGGTTGGGGGTTTTGCCGGAAACAACCAGACTAAATCTGATCAAGCCTCTTTATCTAAACACCCAACGTTTTACAGCAATAACCCCAGGAGGATGCAATCAGCAAAATCAAGGCTGCAGGGCACTCCATGAAACAAATGATACAGATTCTTCCACAAGAGCAGCAACAAAAATATTGTAAATGAGGAAAAAGAGAGATGGATAGAGAACCTATAAAATAAGACGCATAAAAGAATGGGACACGTAGCTGATCTCAATGCATGGCCCTTTTCTGGACCCTCATACAGATAAGCACACTGTAATCTGGGGGAAGGCAAACACTGCCTGGGGATTAAATGATACAAAGAAATGATTATTTGATTTTAGTTGTGGTAATAGTATCACAGTATCTTTAAACACAAACTTCCTATCTTTTAGAGATACATATTCGAAACATTTAAAGAGGATAGTGAGATCTGAGGTTCGCTTTAGAATAATCTAGGAGAGGGTGGGGATGTAGATGAAGCAAGACTGGCCGTGAGCAGGTCGAGACTGAAGCTGAGGACACAGGAAGCTCATCATAGTATTCTCTCTTCTTTTGTATACGTTTGAAATTTTTTATGATAAAAAATTAAAAGGATGTATCTCCCCAAAAGGCATCATTTTAAAAGAAATCACTATTCTAGAGCACTGTTCCTTGTATTCTACCCAATCAATTAGACAAGAGGAAAAAGTAACAGAAAACAAGAGTGGAAGCAGCAAAAATCATTTGCAGACGGCATGACTGTGTACCAAGAAAAACCCAAGAAAACAACTAAAAATCTACTCAAAAAAGAATTCATTAAGGCAGTTGTTCCAAATTTAATATATTAAAAAATCAATAGCTTTCTTTGTAGCTACAAATAGTAATAGGTTAGAAAAAATAACGAAACAAGAGATAAGATTTACAAAAGCAATAAAAGGGATAAAACACCAAGGAATAAACTAACAACATGTGTGCTGGATTTTTACGAAAAAAATTTTATTGATGAAGATAAACAAGCTTGAATAAATGGAAAGATAAGTCCTTTTCTGGCTAAGATTCTATATTGTAAAGGTGACACTTCCCCTATATAGATAAATTTAATGCATGGCGTGCCAGATTAAAAGAACAATAGGAATTTTTATTGCATAACTAGATAAACTGATTCTAAAGTTTCTATGGAAAAGTAAATATGCGAGAGGATCCAGGGAATTTGTGATCAGGAATGATGGTGGCAAGGGGAAGAACTAGCTGTACCAAGGAATAAAATGCAGTATAAATCCAGGAAAGCAAGCAGCCTGGTTCGGGAACCTGAGTGGGCAAATCAGTGTAACAGATCCAGAAACAGCCCTACATGTACATGGCAAATTTAATATATGATGAAGGCTGCATTTCAAACCAGTGGATAAAGAGATTCATTGAATAGCTTTGGCACAACTGGTTAGCTGTCTCATTTGAAATGTAACTTTTCCTGGATCCATATACCAAAGTAAATTCCAAATAAACCAAATATTTAATTAATTCAAAATAAAAGCTCTAGAAGAAAACTTTATCTTAAAAATATCTCAGGACTGTGAAGGTCATACTAATCTCAAAAACTCAGTAACCTCAAAGGAAAAACATGAATACACTTGACTACATAAAATGTTCAGCAAATTTTAAAATGTACAAGAACAACAAAAAGAAATTCAAGACAACTGTAACCTGGGGGAAACTTTTGCAATATAAATCAAAGGGCTAATTTCCTTTATATGTAAAGAACAGCACAAATAAATAAGAAACACCAAAAATCTGATAGAGGGATGGGCAAAGGAAATAAACATGCAATGCACAGGGAAAGAAACACAAACAGCTTATAAGCATAGGAAAATGGTATCTGGGATTCACTTCTGATGGAAAATATGCACGTGAAACTACCAAGATACCACTTTCCACCCATCAGCCTGGGGCTAAGAGCAAACAGGGGGTTGGCACACAGTACAGGTGACCCACATGCTCACACATGATGGAGAGCCATGTGACCTCTCTACCTCTTGGGAAAGCAATCTGGTCATCTTTATCCAAGCAGGCATGATGCTAACCTGTAACCCCGCTCTATCCAGGAAGTGCTTTTCCAAAACAACTCACACCATGGGACTTCCCTGGTGGAGCAGTGGTTAAGAATCTGCCTGCCAATGCAGGGGACATGAGTTCGAGCCCTGATCCGGGAAGATCCCACATGCCGTGGAGCAACTATGCCCATGTGCCACAACTACTGAGCCTGAACTCTAGAACCCGTGAGCCACAACTACTGAGGCCTGCGCCCCTAGAGCCCGTGCTCCACAACAAGAGAAGCCACCACAATGAGAAGCCCATGCACCACAACGAAGACTAGCCCGACACAACTAGAGAAAGTCTGCGCACAGCAACAAAGACCCAATGCAACCAAAAAAAAAAAGGAAGAAAGAAGAGAAAAGAAAAGAAAAGAACTCAACTCACACCTGATCACAAGCACTCACCCACAAGGCTGCTCAGTTTTGCACAGAGTGGAAACCATGTAACCATCAGTCCAGAGGGGGCTGATTAATACCCCATCGTGGGGCATCCTAGGGCCACGTCACTGACTCCTGTGTTACCACTTGAATAATTAGGTGAATTTATAGTTGTTGTCTCTACCAAGAAATCTATCAAGAAGTGGAATCTACCAAGAAGTGAGAGAACTAAGTGCAGACCCATGTGGCCCGTATCTATTTTAAGAAAAAGGTCTACAATCAACTATACTTCAATAAAATATTAAAAAATAAATTAAAAGCTTTAAGTATAGTCTTATATATGTTCAGGAAATTTCTGGCAGGATTCACAGGAAATTTAACAATGGCTTCTACTGCAGAGAGGGATTAGGGGTCTGGGATGTGCAGATAAGAAAAGAGGAAGGTACCACAGGGATTTCCAGGGTAGAAATCATTTTTCAATCTTATGGCTCTTGGATTGATCCAAGCACTATTCACAGAAAGTTTAACAAACCTCTATTGGTGAATAAATGTTCCCATTTAAAAACAGGTCCAAGCCCTATTCATGCTGAGCAAATAGAATACTGGAGACAAGAAGATCTCACATGGTTTTGTTTGTTTCTAACAAGGAGGAGTCTTTTTGGTTTTCCTAAGCCCTCTATGGAACACTTTGCTCCCTTCTGACTCCCACCCTCTGGCCAATAGCACCCTGGACCCAGGGGGCCCACGTGTCCACCCAGGCCTGCTCTGGGCTCGGGAGCCCTGCCCCTGTCACAGGCTGACAAGGAGGAGGTGAGAGCTGCCTTCAACTTAGGAGTCTTATGTGGACAGGTTCACCCCAATTGCTTACTTTAAGAGCAAACCAAGGCTCAGATCTGAAGTGCCCAGTGTATGAATACAGCCAAGTGGCTTCATCACCACTGTGAGGACCCCTCAGAGAGGGAAGGTGTGAGGTGAGCTCAGCCCGAGGTCTGGAAGTCGGGGGATGAGGCCCGCATGATCTCCCAGCACCCACGGTGGGACACTGACAGGTTCAGACAACAGGGTGTAAGGACCCCTTTAAGGGGCCCTGGACTGGAGAACCAGCGGCATCTGAGCACGAGCCCAGGGTCTTGGTGGGGTGTGGGTGGTCCAGGACACCTCACAGGAGCCTTGGCTGCTGGACCAGGGGGACAGCAGTGTGAGGAACAGAACACCATCTATCAGCCTTTGCTTGGTGCTGAAGCTGCTGCTGTGGGGCTCCATTGCCCGAGACCAGCACCAGACTTTGGGTTTTAATAAGCACATGTCTGGTTTGATAGAAAAGCTAGACTTTCACATATACTTGTTCAGAAGCAGGTGACCCTCTGGCCCACGTGGACGCATGCTGCCACCTCCAGGGCCCGTGGGAGGGAACATCCTGGCGTTCCTGCTACCCCTTGTCGCCTGGGATGCCTCCCCACGGGACGGTGGGAGGGTTCTGTGCAGGGGTCCACCTCCACAGGGACCCTGCAGTGTCAACCTTCCAATCCAAGAGGGTCCGAGAGGGCCAGCGTCTTCCCACAGACAGTGGTCACCAGGGGGGGCTCTTCCCTCAATGACTTGGTGACTCCGAGCCTGAGTGGGGCCAGCAGCTCTGATATCTGGAAGGTTATCCTCAGTGGGCTCCCCAGAACTGGAGCTGTGCATCTTCACCAGGTGAAGGCACCCCCGCTCCTGCTGCACCCGGCGGGCTGCTCGGACAGTACAGCAGGGCGCGGCAAGCTCAGACCCCAGCCCGGTTCCCAGCCCAGGTTCCCATCCCGGCTGTGCAGGGACCCCCTGGCCATGCGCCCTCTTTGAGCCTCGGTTTACTCATCTGTGGCAGCACCGTCCCTGGGGGTTGTTAGGAGGTCACCGAGTCAGCATGGTTAAGGCATCAGCGCCGTGCTGGGCCCAAGTAGCGCTGACAAGGACTATCTGGCCCGTTACTGATGGTGTTGAATGAAGGCGTATTAGGGAGTCAGGAAACCAGCTCGGCAAGGAAGGCGGGCTATCAAGTACCCAGACGTGCGTCCAAGGCCCAGCTCCGCCCTTTGGCAGCCATGGGGCCTCGGAGGAGCCTCACTGCTTCCTAACCTGTGAGTTAGGTTGATGTGAAGGAGATGCACAGGGCCCAGCACAGGGACTGGCACACACCCAGCGCCTGAGACATGTGAAGACGGCATCACTGTAACTGCTAACTATCATCTTTCATTATTATTAACAACACAGGATGTGAAGTAAGGCATGAGTTGGGACTGAAGGCTCTCCCTCATCAAGGCTCCAGGAAGGTTTCCCGCAGTGCAGAGCTGGCAGAAGCCCCACTCCTCCTCAAGGTCACAGTGGGTCTTCTCAGCCCTTGAGACCTTGGGCCACAGGACTGAACGTGCCCGAAGACTCCCCCGCACTTGGAATGCTCGCCTGCCAGACGGGGTGTGGCCGACACCGAGGGCATATCCCCTCCAGCCCCCTCTCCAGACCTGCTCCCCTCCTTCCTGGAAGCCCAGTGGTCCAGGCAAGCCTGAGGTTCAGGGTGCAGTCACTGGCACATCTCTGGCCGATGGGAGACAAAGAGGTCATCAGGGACTTTAAGGTTCAACTAAACACTCAGAGTCATGAGGGCTCCTAAGTTCAACCAGACGTGGGGCTGCTTCCTCAGAGGGAATAAGGCAGGAAGCACAGTCTGTCGGTTGGATTCTTCCGAGAGTCCACACAGTGTCCACACAGCCGCCCAGGTGCTCGCCTCGAGCACGAGGGTAAGAAACGCCCATCAGGGAGGGTGTGTGGAGCCATCCCAGTGTCCCAGGAGACAACACCTCTTACACTCACTCCATGGGTACGGCTTCCAGGGGCCCCTCGAGGGATACATCCGGTTACAAGGTACCCTCCATGGGAAGTCCAAAGCTTTGTACCCCGCAAAGATGCATCTTCCATCGAGACGCAGTCACCATCTTTCCCATCTCTACCATGGCTGGTGTGGACTTTTGCCCTTTTCTCTCTGCTTCCTGCCCGGAACAGGAAGTGGTGTCCGGAAGGATACGGACACTGGCTGGGGCTGAGGTGACCCGCCCGAGGAGAAGGTCGATTCCCGTGTCACAAACCCATGGAGCCAGGAGCCACTCGCCTCTGGACCTCTGTACACAACAAGCTTCCCTGTTTGGACAAGCTCCCAGTAGGTGCATGGAAATACATTCCTAACTGATCAACGTTTCTAATTTGGGGGTGGTTTCCCCACATTCATTCCATCCTAGGGTGTTTCATCATTATCTCTTCCTGTTCCTGAGTCAGACTTTTGGTCCTTCAAGTCTTTGTTGAATATGAATCCTCTGCTATGAAGGGGTGTGTGTTTGCTTTAAGATCGCTACGTTTTCGTTAACAGTCGAAGGGCTTCTCTTCTATAGGACACTCTAAAGTAAGGCGGTCCACACTGGTTTGAGCTGGTCACAAGCAGCCTTAGCCAGTCTGGGTTGGTTGGAGGCAGCTGTTTTGATTTGGTCTAGAACAGTCAGCTGGTATAGAGCGGGGAGTCTTCTGGAAGTCTGACTGCTAGAGGTATGACTCGGGGCACCCAGGCACACACTCTGCTTCCCGGTCCCTCCCCCTCCCCTCCCTGCAGGTGTGAGGCTGATTCAAGCCAGGGGAGCTTCATGTGCAAATCATCCCCCCAGACAGTTTGAGGGAGTCCTGCCCAAATGGCGCCATGCAATACGTTGAAAAGTGAGCTTTGGGACTTCCCTGGAGGTCCAGTGGTTAGAGCTCGGCACTTTCACTGTGGGGGACCGGGGTTCAATCCCTGGTCGGGGAACTAAGATCCCACAAGCCGCACGGAGTAGGCAAACAAAAAAAAAGACAAGTGAACTTCTTGGATCCACAAGAGCCTCCATCACCAGACCAGTGGACTGGCACAGCCCCATCCTGGCATCCTGATCACCAAGGAGACTGGAGCTGGGATGTACCACATCCTCCCCTAGGAAGGAGATGCTGGGTCCTGCCAGTCCCTGGGTCCTGGAACAACCACACTAGCAGGCTGGATTGGGATCATCATAATCTACTGAGACCTGATGAAAACCAGTGTGATCCAGTCTGAACCAGCTAAAATGTACCCCAAACCGCATGTAAACTGCTGAGCGAAATCCATCTGAGCCTACTGGAATTGGTCAAAATGGGGTCAAGGCTATTTGAATTGTGTAATATTGGTTCCGACAGTTCAAAACTAGTTTTTATCCAGCTGGAACAACACCGAGCCAGTATAACGTGGAACCAGTTGCAACCGGGTTGAGCCAGTGAATTCACTTTTAACCAGTTTGAGTTGGGCTAGCCTGATTTAAACCAGTCAGTCCCTTGAAAGGGAAATTTGAGGGCTTCAGTTTCCCGGGTTTTTTTAGTTCTTTACCAGAAAAGAAAACCAGGGTAGTGAAAGTCTAAAGTCATTTACTTCTGAAGATTAATTTACCTTGCTCGCATAAATATTCATAAAAATCAATTACCAGCTTATTGAAAGAATTAATAAACTTCACATTGTTTATTGTGACCCACCAGCAAGAGCAGGAATCAGCCTCCTGGCAAAGCAAAGATTCTACTTTTAAGAGGCTCTTTACCGTGTGGTTGGAGGGCATCCTAAAGGAGTTGCCAGGGGTTCCCTGATGCCCTTCAGACAACAGCCAAGCAGGAGTGCTCCCCACACCAAAAGTGACACAGATCAGCTGGGTTTTGTTTTTTGTTTTTTTTTTTTGCGGTACGCGGGTCTCTCACTGTTGTGGCCTCTCCCGTTGCGGAGCACAGGCTCCAGACGCGCAGGCTCAGCAGCCATGGCTCACGGGCCCAGCCGCTCTGCGGCATGTGGGCTCTTCCCGGACCGGGGCACGAACCCGTGTCCCCTGCATCGGCAGGCGGACTCTCAACCACTGCGCCGCCTGGGAAGCCCTGGGTTGTTTTTTTTTTTTTAATTGAATGTTAAAATACAATATTAACCTCCTCAAAAGAGACAGGAGAGTGGAAGGAAATGAAGAGTCTTTAAAAATAAACTAGCAGTCTAAATTTGGATGCAATTATATCCACCCTAATCAAAAGTGTTAGATCATAATTAGCAGCTTATACAGAGACATTTCAATTTATTAATTCAATCATCGTGTCATGTGTGAGGCCACTACTGAAAGTATAATTAAATGGGATGGTCTCCTGTTCCCTAATCAATTGGATCTTCTCCCCTCCCATTGAAGACGTGGGGCCGAGCTCCTTGCCTTATTGTAGAACTGCCTTCCCCTTGAAGGAGTGTTTTCTACACAAGCTTTGTGGAAGAAAACCAAAAGTCAAAGTCCCATTTGCTTTGAGATAAAAATATGTCAGCTGTCCCCTAAGAGAGAAAATTCAGTTACTTACCAGCCACAAAACTTGGAAATGATGCCACCTTCTTCGTCTGTTAGGAAATATGAAAACACACACACACAGTAGGTTTAAGTAGTTGGCCCATAAGATCTAGGTTAAGATGATCAATTACCATAATTAATGGTGGCAATTGATTATGGTAATTAATTAATTACCATAATTAATTAATCATGACTGGTCTTCCCAAGAAGTCAGCTCCTTACAGCTAACCAGTGTCTTTCCGGCGCCATGATGTTTGGGTGGGGTACGTGTAACCAATTCTCATGGAAAACCTGGGGTACAAAAGGCCATCAGCTAAAACCAGATTAGCATGTCACTGTAGAAGGAATATACCCAGTGGTTCCCTAACTGGTAGGCATGAGAATTTCCAGGCACATCTTTAAAAGCAAGGAAGGAGACCAGACGCCACTGCATGGGTGGCCACAGTTATTTCATCCAAGTTAGAAAATCTCATCCAAACCATGTTATCCAGAAAAGGGAAATAACTTGCTTAAGGCCTCATTCTAATAACCTCCCCATCATGGCAGTGAAAGTTTACATGGGATTGTTTTTTAAAACCACACTGTTGGTTTAGAACTGTGGCTCTCAACCCAAGTGATTTTTGTCCCCAAGGGGACATACGGCAATTTCTGTAGACATTTTTGGTTGTCACAACTGGGGGAGGAGGGCTGCTACTAGCATCTAGTGGGTAGAGGCCAGGGATGTGTCTAAACACCCTGCAGTGCAAAGAACGGCCCTTCACGACAAAGAAGGATCTGGCCCCAAATGTCAATGGTGCCACCCTTGAGTAATCCTGTTTTAGAACATGACTGTCAGATAATGGGATAGAATGAGTTTCTGTCAAATCGGGGAGCACCAATGTCCCCCACGCACCAAAGGCAACACATGGGCACACTGTGGTATGGGTCTGAGTCAACAGGAAAGGGCCTTCCCTTCCCCGTCCTGCAGGGCCACCGGGCTTTGCTTGATGGGACCCCCCTTCCCCAGGCACTGGGTGGGACAAGAACATGGTGGAGAGCGTGAGCCCATGAAGACAGGGTGGGCAGCTCCCACATCAAGGCCCTGAGCCAGAACTCTCTTCCTTGGAAAAATTACCTCTAGAATGTTGTTATTGTCAACAGGGCCATTGAGATCAGAGCGCTGCTGCTTCCTCGGCTGCTCCAGACCATTGCAAACCTGGAAACCGGGAAGTTAAAGACAAAGATGGTGTTTTCACACGTGAGAAAAAATAAAAATAAATAAAAAATAAAAATTTAAATTAAAAAAAAGAAAAATAAACCAAGACACAAAACTGGAGATACAATATGATACAATTTTGTAAAATGCATGTGTATATAGGTATGTGTGTGTGCATACAGATATAATTTAACTTTTCTGCCAATAATATGTATACTTTTATACTTCTAAAAAGTTACTTGAATCATATTTTCTAATTTCTTGTTTATTACTATTTTTAATTGTGGTAAAATACATATCACAGAAAGTCTGCCATCTTAACCATTCGTAAGCGTACACTTCAGTGGCATTAAGTACTCTCACATTATTATGCAACGATCACCATCCATCTCCAGAGCTCGTTTCATCTTACAAAACTGAAACTCTGTCCCCATCAAACACTAACTCCCTATTCCCACCCCACCGCCAGCCCCCGGCAACCACCAGTTCCCGCTATCAACTTACTCTAAGGAGCGCGTACAAGTGGGGTCATACGAGATTTGTCTTTTTGTGACTGGCTTACTTCACTGAGCATGACGTCCTCAAGGCTCATCCCTGTTGTAGCAGGTGTCAGTATGTCCTTCCATTTTAAGGCTGAATAATATTCCACCATTTATACAGAGCACTCTTTGTTTATCCATTCATCAGTCCACGCACACCTGGGTTGCGTCCACCTTTTGGCTGTTGCACCAGTGTACAAATATCTCTCAGAGTTCCTGCTTTCAATTCTTGGGGTGTATATATATATACCCAGACAGAAGTAGGACTGCAGGGTCATGTGGTAATTTTATTTTTTATCTGTTGAGGAACCACCATACTGTTTTCCACAGCAGCTAAGCCATTTCACATTCCCAACGACAGTGTCCAAGGGTTAAAATTATATTTCTAACAAACTTAAGTTCTTAGTTCAATGCAAATTCAAAAATCTAAATTCCTTAGTTAATGTGAATTAGTCAACCTACTACTAGAGGAAAAATGCCCCAAGGACATGTCATAAGTCTTCTCTTAAGGAAGACATCAACCCAAAATTCCTCTTACTTCGACGAACAAAATTTAAAGTGTAGGTATATTTTCTCTACTTAGTGCCCTGCACTATCCAGAAGATCTCTCCAGATCCGAGCACTGAAATCACTGTCCAAACCCCAGAGGAGGCTCTGGTGAGCCAGCATCTTAAGTCAAGTTCCAGAACTTTCTGGAAATAAATTATCAAGCAGTAACAATATGATGATGCCAATAACGTTAACAAGTTTTATTTACAAATAAATAAATTTATATTATGAACATACGTATACATTATACTTATATTTACATTATTTATAAATAAGTAACATTATTGATCGCATCCTTTCCCATATGAGATGGAAGTGCCCATTCCTGCTTTACAGGTAAGAGGACTGAGGCTCCAGGTGTGGACAGGAATGGCCAGGTACCCACAGGCTCAGGCAGCACAGCCATGTGTCGTGTCTTCCCTGCCCTAGACTGTCACTGTCATGGCCTGTGACTTCATTAGATCTCTGTGCGGGGGTTAGAGAAAATTGAAAAGACCCAGGCCCACCGTCCTAGCCCTGAAGGGAACAGGGGGGTTGTGCACGAGGCAGACCAGGGATCCTCTCCATGACTGCAGGTACCACTGGGCTTCAGAGGCCGCGGGCGTGGAGGGGATGGCTCAGACAGGAGGTGGACAAAGCTGGCTGGGCATTAAGGACCGGGCAGATTTGTGCCACATCCCGAGAGCAATCTGGGCTCGCTCAACCCACAGGAAGAAATGAGGCCTTCCCGGAGCAGAGGGGGTGCAGGGCACAGCTGGGGCCAGGAGGGTCAGATGTCTGCTTTGTCCCCTCTTCCTTGCTGGAAGCCCAAAGGACTGCCCCTACCCAAAGCCCCATGAGCCCCCAGACGGCGCCGGTGGGCCCTGACCTGGCCCCGCTGTTCTGGTCTGTCCCGAGGCAGGGCTCTGGGGCCCCCTGCTCCACCCACCACAGCCCTCCTTTCAGGTCTGGCCCCATCCTTCTCCTATCAGGTCTAATCTATCCCCCATGGATCCATGCTACCCAAGCTGAGCAGACAGCACCCCTTCCTGCAGGGCTGAGCCTGAAGGGGTCACTCCTGCCAGGGTCCCACTGGAGCCAGGCTTCTTCCCGAACTCCTAATGGGCTCCTGTCGCAGCCCTACTGGCTCTGCACCTCCCGCTGTGGACAAGACACACCAGGAAAAACCTCCTGTAATGTCCAAAGGGGTCTCTCACCTTAAAGGGTGTTCTCGTCTGCCTTAAGTAAGGCTCTAATGTGGGACATGCCCCAGACAACCCTCTGCTGTCCTGTACACCTCCCAATTTCAAGATCCACTTAGAGCACATCAGTATTTTACCTTCTTGTTTGCGAAATTTCTAACCTGGTGACCATCCCTAGGCTAAGTTCACAAACTTCATTTCCTGAAGGCCTGCACTGCCTTACAAGGAGCCACACAGGCACCAGGAATCTCCAAAAGCCCCAAAGAAACCAACCAATCAACTGAAAAATGAAAACGGGGTCAACCACACCTAGTACACACTGAGTATTTGTGTCCCCCGCCCCCCACCGCCAAAATTCATATGTTGAAACCTAACCCCCAGGGCAATGGTATTAGGAGGTGGGCTGTTAAGAGGTGATTAGGATTAGATGAGCTCATGAGGGTGGGGTCCTCATGAATGGGATTAGTGCCCTTATAAAGGGGACCTCAGAGAGCTCCCTCGCCCCCCACCTGCCACGTGAGGATGTAAAAGAAGATGGCTGTTTAGGGAAGTGGGTTCTCACCAGACACCAAATCTGCCAGAGCCTTGATCTTGGACTTCCAGCCTCCAGAACTAAGAAGTAAATGTCTGTTGTTTCTAAGTCCCCCAGTTTATGGTATTCTGTTTTAGCAGCCCAGAAGTACTAAGATAACACTCCTTCTACAAATGTTACAGATTGGGCTAGAACCTAATTTTTCTGGCAGAAGGAGGACCATCATATGGGGCAACAGACTGTCATCAAGGTGCTGAATACATAGTGGGAAACGGCAACACCAGGACCGCCGCTGGCCTTGTGTTGGGTATCTCTGGCAAATGGAAGAGGTATCCCTTCTGGGGGACACAGTTCGGGTTTGGCCAGGGGAACCCAGGCTGGAAGTCAGTGCCCTACACCATCCCCCAGACAACTCAGTGTGGGGCCACAGCACGTGGTGACCACAGGCAACACAAGGTCTCAGGTCCATGTACAAGGGCAGCTTCTCCCCAAAGCTTCCACAGGCTCGACCCTTCCCTCCAGGCCAACATTTTCTCTAACTCCCTCCGACCACTCAACACCATGACAACTGCATCTCATAATAAACAGCCGGGGTTGTTTCCAGAGAGGCAGGAGGACGGCTTGTACTGCTTCTCCTTGGGAGAGCCCATCTGGTGCTCAAATTTTCATCTCAGGGGCCAGGGTGGGGGGTTTGGCAGCAGGGGACACAGGACCTGAAATGAACATGGTTAGAAGCCCATATGGATCTCAGAGGGAGATGCTGTTTAAATCCTTTTGTGCCCTCCCCATGGTACAGCAGCCAGGCACACCTCAAAATAAGATGCCAACAGGGATGGGAGGGCCACATCCCTCATCAAGTACCTGTAGTGGGGTGTTCTCGGTGCCACCCACTGGAACCCCCATCAGCCATTGCTGTGGGGGAGGGGTGAGTGAAACATGTGACCTGAAATATGCTAATGCATATTTCTCCCCACTCCATGGAGCCCGGAGACCAGAGCACGATGTGATGGCACAGGCTGGTCACAAAATGCCAGGACCAGGGACGGCTGTTCTGGGCAGAGATGACTTGCTTGTAAGAAAAATACACTAATTTGAATAAATTGTTTGAATAAATATCTTGGCTCTAGTTAGGGAAACTATAAAGCTGAGATTTTTTAACGTGTCAATTCTGATTGTGTCTGCTGGATTAAACTGAGAATCTGGCAATATACCCCACATGGCTTCAGATGGAATAACAGCAAACAAGCGCACGCCCGCTCACACCATCTGGAACAAAAGCTGCGTGTTTCCGAGTGCTGTCCTGAATGACGAACGAATAAATATCTTGGCTCTAGTTAACGGGAAACTATAAAGCTGGGATTTTTTAACGTGTCAATTCTGATTGTGTCTGCTGGATTAAACTGAGAATCTGGCAATATACCCCACATGGCTTCAGATGGAATAACAGCAAACAAGCGCACGCCCGCTCACACCATCTGGAACAAAAGCTGCGTGTTTCCGAGTGCTGTCCTGAATGACGAGCACGTGAGTGACATGGAGGGGAGCTCAGTGAGGGACAGACAGCAAAGCCAAGGAAGCCGCTGGACTGTCCTATCTGCCCCCAGACACAACTCCGAGTCAGAGAAACCCCAAGTGCTGCAGGAGTCTTCTCCAGGAGTCGTTTCTTGCTCTGTTCTCCAAGGCATCGGTCAGCCCGACTCATCGGACATTCCAGCTCAGGAGGGGCAGCTGGGGCAGCGACACTGAGGATGCTCCTGTGGGGCCAAGCTGAGAGCATAACCCACGGGGCCCCTGACGATCTGATCAGCGCCCTCCAGGTCTTCTCTCAAAGGCCCTCCAATCCATCCCCTGACAAATAGGTGGCTCTGAAAAATGACAATTTTGTTCTTTTTCTCCCACTCCTCTTCCGACTCGGGTCACTCTGTGATATTTATCCGCAGGAGGAGGAGAGCTTGGATAAAGTCTTTATTCTTATCAGAGTTATCCCTCTGGGGACGATCGCATTTTTTGTTGTTGTTGTTGCGGTACGCAGGCCTCTCACCGTTGTGTCCTCTCCCATTGCGGAGCACAGGCTCCGGACGTGCAGGCTCAGCGGCCATGGCTCACGGGCCCAGCCGCTCCGCGGCATGTGGGCTCTTCCCGGACCGGGGCACGAACCCGTGTCCCCTGCATCGGCAGGCGGACTCTCAACCACTGCGCCACCAGGGAAGCCCCATATTCTTCTTTTAATGATACTAACATGGTATGAGCTCAACCATTTTACATAACCCAGTGGTCTGCATGAACTACGTGAAAGCCCAGCAGAATTCATAATCTGGCGTCCACCACTCTTCTGCCCCTTCATGGGCTCAGACTGGCTCAACTTAGTTTTAGATGATTCAAATTGGCTCAGGCCAGTTAATGAGACAAGAGCCTTTTCTTTCTTCTTTTTTTTTTTTATTGTGGCAAATATACGTACGATAAAATGTATCGTTTTAACCAATTTTAAGTGGACAATTAAGTGGCATTAAGTTCATTCACACTGATGTACAATCATCACCACCATCCGGCCACAGAACTTTTCATCATCCCCAATGGAAGCTCCGTCCCCTTTAAACACTAACCCCCATTCCCCCCACCCCTATCCTGGCAACCATCAGCCCACTTCCGTCTCTCTGGATTTAATTAATGTAGGTACCTCACTTGGGTGGAATCATACAGGATTTGTCCTTTTGTGACTGGCTAATGTCACTCAGCATAGTGGCCTCAACGTATATCCCCGTTGTAGCAGGTGTCAGAATTTCCTTTTTGTTTAGGGCTGAACAATATTGCTTTGTATGTAAAAGTTTTTTTTTTGGAACTTGATCATTATAACTGTGGTGCAGAAGAGAAATCAATCTTCCCACAAATACTGGTAAAAATTACCAGGCCATGATCTCTGAGTATGGGCCAAACGGCCCATATTTTAGGTGACTTGGAAACCTTTGGCTTAATTCATCCGATTTCATTTTTCTTGGCATTTAAGAGGGTTGGAGATGAAATATTAATAAGATATTAGGCAAGAAAAACCTCGGGCAGCAATCCCACTTCATGACATCTCCCGTGATCTGCAAATCCAATGCAGCAAGAAGCACCCTGACCCGCCACTACTCTTGTGTCTGGAGCAGGTTTTGAGGACTGGTGAATGTCTAGACTATCCCTCCTTTCTTGAAATTAACATTCATATTTCTAAAAGTGACCAGCATGCTATCTTTTATATACTTGGGTCCCCGTGAATGAATAAACGAATGAATGAATGTAGAAGGGAACAGATGACAGCAAGGGAGAGCATCTATTTTCAATGACTAGAGAAGAAAGCAGCAGCAGAAGTACCCAGAGACCTGGCTTGGGTGTGGGGTGGTCTGGGTGTGAGCCCTTGTGAGGAAGACACTTGGGTGGGTGAGTCTGTGTCAGTGCATACCCCTCCACAGCCAGAGACCCAGAAGCTCTGGAAGTGAAGGTCAGGAACAGAGGTCTCCCAGCCGGCACCAAGGGCTGCTTTGAGGGGAAGCGTGAGATCCAAAGTCGAAGTGGGAAGGGTGAGGGGAGGGATAGGGCTGCACCAGAGGTCAGAGTGGGCCAATAGGTCCCAGAGGCAGAATCAGAGGTCGTTTGCAAGTGTTAGGGCCAATGAAGAGGAGGACTGACCAAGGAGGGCAAACAGGCAACGCCCCGAACAACAACCTCCCTCCTACCTGACATGGTGCCCCGAGCAGTGTCCTGAGAAGTAACCCCTCGGCCAAAGTCTAGCGCAGGCTCGCTGACCCGCTGGCCTGACTGCACCCAGAGCGGGGCAGGGTGGCCAACCGTGGGCAGACCCAGCAGTGCCTCAGCACCAAGGACAGCACACCACCAGCTCTTAAGAGGACCATCTGCTGGCTGTTGAAACCAACCTGAGCAGCCGGGCAATGAGGTTCTGCAAGCCCAGATCCAAGCATCCTTCAGCTCCAGTAATCTGGGCCTTGGCTTGGTCTCAGGTGGAGAGACCAGCTTCTCTTCCATGAAGGCTGACTGTGGTCTTGGCAGGGTCTGGAGTCCACGCTAGGCCCTGGGGTGCCATCCTGTGCCTCACCCCCTTCTCAGTCTTTCTGAGCTGTGCTCAGTTTTCCTGAGCTGTCCATGGTATTATCTGATGTAGGGTTGGGAGCTATTCTTGGTTAGCCTCCTATTGAAGACACAGTGCCGTGTCTTTTTTAGTAACTGATTAGCATTGACCGCTATCTGAGCGCTTTGGGGTGCAAAGCCCGTGACTGCCATCGCCATGCTGTTCCATCTCCGAATCTCGTGCTCAGCAATGTGGTCTTTCTCCCTGAACAGAAGTTGTTACTATATATTCTCCCATGGAGCCCTGCACTTCCTGGGGAATGTCACGTGACTGACTGATATTGTGGGATGTATCTTGAGCCCCTGGCACATGTGGGGGACGGTGGCGGTGCTGCAGGGGCCCGAGGACGGGAGATGCAGGTGGGGCAGCGCCCTGCCTCAGTCCCCCACCCACCTCTCTCCTTCCCCGAAACCTGCCCTGGACACACACCACTGGCCAAGCAGTGCAATTCGAGTCAAAGCAACGCAATCCCAGCTCCACACGTGGTAGGCACCCTCTCCCTGCTGGCATCTCCTCAGATCTCTCCCTGCCTGCCCTTACAGACGCTCCCCACCCATCCCCTGTGCGCCCACACGGGAGCCTCTGCCCTGGTGGCCATCCACCAGAGATGCTCAGGGTCCTCCCACTTCCCCATCCCCCTGATGGCCCTGCTCTGTCCCTCTCTCATCAGCATCCTCAATCCAGCCCTTCACCTTCCACCTGTCCTCCTCCGGGGCTCTGGCCCCCATCACAATCCCCAACCCCACTGCATGCTAAGGACGCCCGTGACCTCCACGTTCAGCCCGCCTGGTCAGCTGACTTCCCAAAGCCCCCCCTTCAAAGTCCCAAGACCTCTCTGCTTATCACCCACGTGGGAGCCCGTCCCCAGGAAGCCTGCAAGGGACTCATGGGCTGGGCAGCGGGGTCTCTGCTGATCACCCAGCCCCACCCGGATGGATGGTGAGTCTCTGCGTGTCTGTCTCCCTCTAGAACGAGCTTCTCAGTGCAGACTTAAGTCACTTTCATCTCTGCACCCCCAGGGCCTGGCACATCGTAAGTGCAGTTCGCACGGACTGCGTGGGAGGGCTCGCAGACGCCAGCCAGCCCAGGAGGTGGGGAGTGCGAATTACGTTCAGAAACCCCGGGTAAAGGAGGGATGGCGTTTGGAATTAGAGAGAGACCGGTGGTCTGGAGCCCAGCTCATCTGCCTGGAAAGCGGGGATCTCAGTTAACTTTCAATTCAGAATCGAGTGTGAGAAAATCAGAGCACCCTTGGAGATGTGTGGCTGCCACACAGCCCCCCAGATCAGGGAATCCAGAGCAGAAAGGGGCTGAGGATGCCACCAGGAGGATGTGAGAACCGCCCCCCAAGAAATCCCTGCGGGGAGAGGGGGCACCTGAAGAGGGCCTGCAGAGAGGGGAGAGCCTGAGGGCACCTGGGGAGCTGCTCCCACCCCACATGTCACCCCCGCCCATCAGGCCCCACCCGTCTCCACGGTGTCCCTGGCCAGTCCCATGCCTCCTCTCATCCTGCCTCACCCTGCTGGCTTCGTCCCTCCCTTGATGTCACCCCAGAAAATGGGGACATCGTCTTGCTCCCTGCCCGGCCCAGCACGGTCCCAGCTGCGTGCACAGCCTCACCTGACTGCCTCCCCCACCTCCTGAGATTCCCACGGATGTAAGACCCGCACCCTCATCCTCACGGCAAGCGCTCCACGCCCCTCACCAACCATTGCCAGATACTGACCCAATCAGCTCTGCTCCCACAGCCCCAGGTGGCATGTCCGGAACATTCCCAAACCAGGAGCTGGTGCAGCGGAGTGAGGTCCAGGCTTCCTGGCTCTGCCATCTGTGCTCTTAACCACTAGCCCCAACTCTCTCGAAGGTGGAGGAGGGGGGCAGGGAAGGAACTTTCTAGATTACTGTTAGGGGAGGGGCTTTACATGATTTTCCCAAACAATAAAGACAGTGTTTTAGAAGCCCCGCTTTAACTAGATTTTAAAAGCCCTGACGCAAGCCCAGATTCCTGCCAGATGAACTGTTCCATGAAAATAACAGCCACCTCTAGTCACAGGTCCTCAAGAGGCTTCATAAAAATCAAATCAGGGCATTGCGCTGACGCGGCAAATGGGCTCCAAGAAATCAAGTTTGGGAGCTCGGGCAGATCAAGCGAGGGGCTTAGGATGCCGAGGCCTGGATTTCGTTTTCCAGGGCGGTCCCGGGAATTAGTGACAGCAGGCGCACTGGGCGGGGACGAGGCTGGGGAGGAGCACAGGAGCCCAGGGACCCTTCCATGCACCCTCCCCATGAGCAAAGGGACGTCCAGGACTGATGCCCGGGCAGGCAGGCAGAGGTGTGGGGACGGCTGCAGAACTGGAGCAGGGCTTCAGGAAGGAAGAGGCCAGCTGTGCTCCACGGAGGCCTCGGGGGTGTCAAAGACCTTCCGCTGTCCCGCCATGCTCCTGGACACCCCTCCCCCACTCCACCTCCCACAAGCCCTGTCCTCAGCACCTGCCCGAGGGCTCTTTCTCCAGCTTGGTCCGGCCTGGGGGCCAGGTCTGGGCAGACTGTTCCCACCTGGGCACTGTTGCAAGCACCAGGGCCCCTGGCACACCTGCTTCCACCTGGGCACCAGCGACCCCAGGATGCTCTTCTCTCGGCCTCTCAGGGCCAGGGGGTCCTCTACAAAAAGCAGGTGCTCATACTTGCTTCATACGTCGCTGAACAAGGCACATGTGAGCCCAGCGGGAGCATCACGGTGCCACCCCCTACACAGGGCAGACCAAGGTTGCCCCTGCCCCTAATATTCCCCCTCCCTATTTGGTGTCAGCATTCCTGCCACCATCTCCAAAGCTCCTGCATGAAGCAAGTCTTGACTGAACGCCAATCACAGCAAAGGCGCCCGCACAGGGAGCAACGCTGAACACTCGTGTGTGTGATGTGGCCTCGGGGCCCTGGATCACACCTCCCTCTAACTGCTATATCAAGTTGACTACGATGTATTGGTCTTTCCCTTTTTCTATTGTCAGAGGGCTCTTTCTAGAAAGCACTGGCTGGGCTGATAATAAACAGAAATCATGAAAACCCCGAAGAATCAAAACACGCCTTTGGTTTGCCCTCCAGACGTGCGGAGCTGTTCCACGTGGTGGTCACGTAAATCTGAAGCCTCCATCTCTACGATCACTGAAGCCCTGATGTGTACCCAGCCCACACGGGCATGGAGGGCCAGGGAAGGCTGCAGCCCTAGGAATCTACAAGGCGCAGAGGATGGAGAGTCTCTGAAAGAAGTTCGGGCACAAAGCAGGTGTTTCTGGAGGACCTGATCTCACAAGAGCTGTCACAAGCGAGTCCTTGCCAAACACAGACGCACAGCAGGGACCCCAAGAGCCTGTCACCCCAGGCACCCCAAAGACCCACGGAACCAGGATCTTTGGTGCTAGACAAACATGCTCTTACCGTGCCCCCAGGAGCATGGGGGGCACCCCTCTTCACAGGAGGTGCACTGAGGACTCGCCCGGTCCTCCTAAGCTGTGACACCAGCCCGGGTGGGGTCCTCCCTCCACACTCCCGGCCTCGCTGCCAAAGGGCAGAGGACCACCCTGGCAGATGCAGAAACGGCCATTCTATCTGGATATTCAATATGCATCTGGCTGGACCCAACTCATGCACCCTTTAATTGCTGTATGTAAAAAAAAAAAAAAAAATCAATATTTCATGTCAGCAAAGCTCAACAAAATTAAGAAAAATGCCCCATGAATAATCTCTATTTGACTGATTTGATCTATGGCCTGAGCCCTCATGAAGTCAGGACGTTGCGACAGTTTTACAGGCCGGAGGTCTGGTGTCTGCCGGTCACCTTGCTGGTGCCAGGACACACTCTCCGTGAACGGTAGAGCCCGTCAGGTCTCGTGATAACTGATAACGAGTAAACAGATGACAGGGCAGAGGAAACTCACCCACACTCACCCCTCGCTGAGCTCGGCATCACCTCTTCTAGAGCTGCCCAGGGTCACAGGTACGAGCCTTGCCCTAACCAACTGTTCAGGCCTCATACTGTGTAACCATGGATGCGGTACTGATCCCACACAGGTCTCAAAGGCCTCATCTGTAAAATGGGAATAACCCTAGTCCCTACCTCTTCCAGTTGCTCTAAGACTCACTGAGATCATATACGTAAAGCCCTAGCACGTTGCTGGCCGTCACTACCCACACCGGCGTCACCTCCACCGTCACCCAGGGATTTTCCACAAATGGCAAAACAAGAAACATTAAATCCTCAGAAGCCACGGGTCCCAAAGGTGACAGAGGTGACAGCTTTCCCACCACTGTGGGTTGATGATGACCATCCCGGGACTGAGCCATACGGGGACAGGTCTTGGGATGTCACACGGTCTGGCCCTCTGCCCCGAGGATGTGCATCTTTGGTTGGTGTTTTCCTGCAGGTAGAGAAAAGGGCTTGAGGCTCCAGAGTGTTCGGGAGAGGTGGGCGGAGCAGGGCTGCGGTGTCCTCGTCGCTGGGAGTCTGGGATGAAGGCGGCACCCATGCGAGCACAGGGGGGATCTCTAGGAAGCGGAAGGCTTTGCAGCAGAGTTTCTCAAAGTCATCTGCCAACCCAACACAGTCAGCTCTCCTTGTTCGTGGCTGTTATGTTCAATAAAGTTGCCGTGAACCCTGAATGAGGGGATCCTGGACCACCGTTCCCAGAGGAAATACAGGGTGAGCTTCCCCTGAGCCTCTGGTCCCCACATTTCATCAACCGATCCATACATGACCTTGTTCTATGTATGTTTCTATTTAAAGACACCTTATTTACCATGTATTACTCACAAATAATTAATTATATCCAGTATATATAATAAAACACTAGCTGAGAAGAGTTTCACATTTTCCTGACCCGGGATAACAAGACTGTCAATTTCATTGGCTAGGGTCAGAGTTAGGGTTTTCAGCCTTATAACAAGATGTTTTTGAATGGGTGGTCATCTCACAAATCCACAAAGTTAGCCACTTTTCCATCACTCCCTCACACACTGTAGATGTTACTCCAGCACTCCGTGGAGCAGTCCCAGGTACTGATCGGCAAATTCTTCTTCCTTTTTCTGAATGTACCATGTTGTTATCTGTTAACACTGAACTCACGGTCAAGAGCTCTGTCATTCACACCTGAATGAAACACCCAACACACGTGTTTTTCTCCAAAAGGCACGTCTCAGCCTTCTTGCGCTTAGGAACACTAGACAGCACTTCAGCACTGCACTTGGGGGTCACTCTATCATCAGCAACAAGCACACAAATGCAAGAGACACGGCACTAAAAGGACCACAAAAAGGACACTTTTTCATAGAACGAGCTGAAACAGGGCAGGGCATCTCCTTGTTCAAACTTAGCTGGGAACGGGCGTGTTGAATGACTCAATTTTTTTGCCTGTCTGTGCATGTCCGAAAAGGACTGCATAAGTGCCATGGGTATAGATTTTTAAGGTTACAGATAAACTCTAGTCAGCAGGCAAATTCACAGATACCAAATCCATGAAAAATAAGGATCAGGCACACCTCGTTTACAGAACACCTCTAAGCGGATGCTTCGGGGAAATCCTGAGAGGCAATTTGTCTCTTTGATTTGAAAACTTTTTTTTTTTTTTTTTTTTGCGGTACGCAGGCCTCTCACTGTTGTGGCCTCTCCCCTTGCGGAGCACAGGCTCCGGACGCGCAGGCTCAGCAGCCATGGCTCACGGGCCCAGCCGCTCCGCGGCATGTGGGATCTTCCCAGACCAGAGCACGAACCCGTGTCCCCTGCATCGGCAGGTGGACTCTCAACCACTGCGCCACCAGGGAAGCCCTGTTTTGTTTTTTCATTAATTTATTTTTTATTGAAGTATAGTTGATTTACCATGTTGTGTTATTTCAGGTGTACAGCAAAGTCACTTGAGTTATAGATATATTCCTTTTCAGATTCTTTCCCCATGTAGGCTACTACAAAATGAAAACTCAATGCTGGAATTCTACAATGTCACAGGGCAAAATATTTTTTGCCTCTATTTTCCAAAATGTCCTCAATAAACTTGCATTGATTTGAAAAAACTTTTTTCCTGTAAAAATACTCACACGCGGATCTCCTCTGTTCCCCACGATCACACCCTAGCTTCCCGCAACGCCAAGTCCACCTCCTTCAGGTTCTCCAGACCTGCGTGCCCCCGTGCAGACCTCTCAGTCTCCTCAGAGCTGCATGGGGGCAGCTCTAACTGCAAACTGGAGCCTTTTCAAAAGAAAAGAGGCTAGGGCTTCCCTGGTGGCGCTGTGGTTGAGAGTCCGCCTGCCGATACAGGGGACGCGGGTTCGTGCCCCGGTCCGGGAAGATCCCACATGCCGCAGAGCGGCTGGGCCCGTGAGCCACGGCCGCTGAGTCTGCGCGTCCAGAGCCTGTGCTCCGCAAGAGGAGAGGCCACAACACTGAGAGGCCCACGTACAGCAAAAAAAAAAAAAGAAAAGAAAAGAGGCTAAAGAAAAACATCTGCAGCAAAAAGTAACATCTGTGGTGCACGCATAAAGTGCTGCTAGGAAATGGAAAAGCATCGAGACCCCAAAAGATAAAAGGCACCAACCATGCGTAGAAGAAAAGTAAAGTATCAGACAAGAGGATCATGGGGTCAGCATTCATGCATAGCCTGGGAATTTATCCTCAAGTAATAAATCCAAAGGAGGAAAACCTGCCTCCCTCATACAAAGAGGTCTGTATAGTCTCGTATATAAAAGAAAATGCCATCTGCAACCTGCACACTCCATGGCAGGATATGTACAGACAAATCAATTAGATGGCCCATTGCCTGAACTTCAAAGGTTGGCAAAAAGGATCATGAAAACGATATGACAACACGGAGCGACATTTACAACATGGCAGATTTTAAAAGCAGGATGGCAGAATCACACGTGGGACCACGATGGCAGCTAGAGACATTGTTTATGCTCAGTGCCAGAGTCTGAGAAGGTGGGAACCACGGTCCCATTTCTAATTCTACTGTAATATTGTCGTCCATACAGCGACTGAGTGAAGTGCTATTCAGCACTCTTAGAAGCACCCACGACATAACTTTTCGAGCTTTGAAATGAGGGGAAGAAAGGAGGGATGCTATCTATGTACTTCTCCTCCAACAGGAGTCCTCCAAGAATTGCTTCTCAAACTGCATGTGGCATCTTGCTAAAATGCAGCCTTAACTAATAAGGACCTACTGTACAGCACAGGGAACTCTACTCAATACTCTGTAATGACCGATATGGGAAAATAATGTAAAAAAGAGTGGATCTATGTATAACTGATTCACTTTGCTGTACATCAGAAACTAACACAACACTGTAAAGCAATTCTACTCCAATAAAAACTAATTAAAAAAACAAAACAAAATGCAGGCTTGGCACTGGCAGTCCTGGGCCGCCGGTAGTGCTGGGCCGTGGACCATACTTTACAAACCAACAGTCTAAGCACCTAGATGGCTGATGCTGTCCATTTCTCCCTCAGGTGAGTTCCACCACAGCCTTCACTGTGGGCACAGTACTGGGGGGGCTGGCGTGGGACTCAGGAGCACCCTGTGGACCTGTTGGGGGCCAGGACTTCGCTGGCCACACGGCCTGGATATTCCCAGGGTAGAAGGGGGTTCCTTTTAGAAAGGCAGGCTGTGGTCTGAAGCAAGGAATTGCCAAACTTCCCAGGGAACTTCCTTCTTTACACACAGACACACACAGACACGCAGACACGCAGACACACACACACACACACACACACACACACACACACACACACACACACACACACACACATCTTGCTTTCAAGACGGTTCCTGCCACCAGCGGGTCTACTTGATCAAATTTCAAAGTGTTCTTCATCTGGATGAGCCATTCAGGTCTATAAGACATGATGACCCAGCCAGGGCAGAGCCCTCAAGAGGAGGCCAGTTTCTTCGGGGGCCCTTGTCCGCCCTGAGCTGGGAATCACCAGCCTCTCCCCTTGATGGAATTAACTTGTGAATGAATGAGTGAATAAAGCCAGAAAAACTAGGCAATAATAAACCAGCATAAATGAGCCTTTCCGGGGTCTTGGAAGAGAGCATTTGTTTCAAGGAAACACTCTATTTGGGGAGAAAAGGTACCTGCCCTTCCACCCAATGCCACGCCTGAAAAACAGACCTCCTCTGGGCCCCCGCCTCCACCCTCATCCACCCCCAGCCCTCCAACCCAAAGGGCTGCATTTTCACTCAAACTGGCATGCGGTTTAAGTAAAGCCCAACATCAGGTCTCGTGCACTCCCCACCATATGCCCTAGAGATCATTTCTCTTGACTGGAACTTTGTCCGGGCATCACTTGTCCTGGCGAGGCTCAGCACGTCATCTGCCTCGCGTGGTCCACATCGACCTGTGGTGAGTCCAGTCCTGCCAGGACTGCAGAAGGACAGCAGTACTGTTCCCTAAAGCCCAGACCTTGACCCCAGAGCCGCCGCTATTGTTGGGGGGCGCCCTCCACATCTGCTAGCGGACAGCAGTTTCTTTACACCCCAAAGTCCCCAGCACACACAGAACGGCCTCAAATGACAGGAACACCCCGAAAGTGAAGTCAATTTATGCCTAACGATCTTTAAAAAAAAAAAAAAGCATCAAAGGGAAGTTCCAGAAACCTACAGTGAGTCGATAGGACTTGTTGCCCAAACACGAGCTCTCACTATCTATACTTTTCAAATGCATGAACTCTTCTAGGGAAAAAAATAATATTAATGAAGCCTTTAAAAAATATGAAAGCAGTTCGTTCTCATTTGCCCACAGATTTAGCTAAACACAAGTTCCTTTACATGCGTCTAATATTCACATCTTTTTATATACATGTAAGTTTTTTTGAAAGGCAGCTTGTCAAGAGGGTTCATTAGAATACACACTCACTTTGCTATAATTAAAAGAAAACAGTTACGCTTAAACCCACTGGCCTCATTAGCATACATCTCTTCTCCAAGACTTTGTCAAACCTTCAAATAATCATTTGCAAAATGGTTTTTTACAGCTAATTGCCCATCATGCCAAGGCCCCCAAGCTTTCAGAGAAGTAGTCACCCAATAAAACCATCCCCAGTGAAATGCACTCAGGTTGCTGCCCCTCGACGCTAGGCTGCCCCCAACCACCAGCCGCAGCTGCCTGCACTCACCGGTAGCCCCCCATCCTTGCCGAAGTCCGGCCAGCCTGAAGAAACCCCCTGGTGAGGGGCAACCGTCACAGGGACCACCCCCAAGTGAGCAGATCCAGGGCAGGCACACTAAGACCCAACCTCTTCTGGGTGGGCTGGGGTGTCTCCTGGGAGCCCTGGTTGCCAATCAGCCTTCCACCAGATTTTCTTGACATTTAACTAAGGCACCTGATGGGTGAACAGGAGTGGCTGGGCCATCCACACATAACTGAGGGAATGGAGAGCTAGGCACACATTCTGATCTACAGGTTACAGCAGCACCTTTGCTCTCCGGGCCCCTCCATCCCCTTCCCTGGGGACAGCCAGGGTCCTACCTGCTCTTGGGGCCACTTTGGCCTCTCCTCGGGAGTCCTGGTCTTGGTCTTGAAGCTTCTCTGGGGGTCTGCGGGGTGCTTGGCCTCGGGAGGCAGGTTCAGGGACTTGGGCCGGCCCTCGTGTCTGCTGGGGCCGCGGCGGGCCTCGGCAGGCGGGCAGGCCTCCGAGGGGCCCCCGGGCCCCGGCTCGGGTGCCCGCAGCAGCGCGTGCTCAGGGCTGGCCTCGCTGGCACCGGTGATGCTGCTTGTGCTCAAGCTCATCTTGATCTCGGCCACGATCTGGTCGATGTCCTCTTCCTGGTCCTCCAGGTCCCCGTCCCCGCGCCTCGGGCGGTAGGGGGATGCGCTGCCCTCGTTCCCGTTGGCCTCAGCGGGGTAGTAGTCCTGGTAGGCCTCTTCGCCGGGACAGTAGTGGACACCCTCTTCCTGGTCCTGGGCCTCCAGCATAGAGGCCTCAACCTCGGGGGTGGGGAGGTGGCTGTCCCGGTAGCCGGGGCTGCCCTGGTCCCCGTGGCCATGCAGTTGCGGGCCCGCCGGATCCGTCCACTCCTCCACTGCCTCCTGGCACTCGTCCGTCTCCAGGTGGTGCGTGTCGTGGGCCAGGTAGCCGTCCCCATTACAGTCCATGCCCTGCAGGTAGCTGTCGTCCTCGGGGCAGTAGCGGATGTAGTAGGTGATGCCCTCCTCTTCCTCGGGGAGGCCCTCGTCATAGTCCTCCTCCTCAGAGGTGTTGTTCACGTAGTCGGAGCTGGAGTCCCCGTCGGGGCTGTGGTCGTGGCCGCCCTGCTCAGCAGGCACAGGGCTCTCGGGCCGCAGGGCCGCCAGCTCCAGGCCCTTGGGCACGTACTCCTCCAGGGGCAGCTCGGCATCCTCGCTCTCGGGCTCCGGGCCTGGCCTCGCCCTGTGGTCCAGCATGCTGCTCGCCGTGTTCGGACGCTTCCGGTGGGCCATGGCGGGCAGTCACGCGGCCATTGTCATCAACGGGCAGCCACTGTGGGGAGGAAGAGGGGACAGGACAGTCAGAGCCCGAGAAGCATGCCCCACCAGCATGGTTTACACCAGAGCGATGTAACGCGAGTCTGTTCAAACGACGTGACGCCCCCACCCCAGCTGACTGGTGTGTCAGGACCGGCGCACACACCTGCCAAAGAGAGAGGAGGACACCGGGGCTGGAGGAGGAGGCCCCAACGACCCCCAGGATGCCTGCTGCTTTCCCCCCAACTCCCTGCTCATTCGAGACTTCCCTCTCTTTTTTTTTATTTGAAGTATAGTGGATTTACAACATTGTGTTACTTTTAGGTGTACAGCACAGTGATTCAGTTTTTTTGTTTTTTTTTTTTTGCTGTACGCGGGCCTCTCACTGCTGTGGCCTCTCCCGTTGAGGAGCACAGGCTCTGGACGTGCAGGCTCAGCGGCCATGGCTCACGGGCCCAACCCCTCCACAGCATGTGGGATCCTCCCGGACCAGGGCACGAACCCGTGTCCCCTGCATCGGCAGGCGGACTCTCAACCACTGCGCCACTAGGGAAGCCCGATTCAGTTTTATATATATATTCTTTTCCAGAGTCTTTTCCACAACAGGTTATTATAAGGTATTGAATATAGTCTCCTGAACTATAGATTAGATCCTGCTGTTTACCTATTTTATATAAAGTAGTACGTATCTTTTTTTCTTTTTCCTTTGCGGTACGCGGGCCTCTCACCGCCGTGGCCTCTCCCGTTGCGGAGCACAGGCTCCGGACACGCAGGCTCAGCGGCCACGGCCCACAGGCCCAGCCGCCCCGTGACATATGGAATCTTCCCGGACCGGGGCATGAACCCATGTCCCCTGCATCGGCAGGCGGACTCTCAACCACCGCGCCACCAGGGAAGCCGTAGTGTGTATCTTTTAATCCCAAACTCCTAATGTATCCCTCCCCCATCCTCTCCCCTTTGATAATCATTAGTTTCTTTTCTATGTCTGTCTGTATGTTTTCGTTTTGTAAATAAGTTCACCTATACCATTTTTTTTAGATACCACATATAAGTGATATCATATGATATTTGTCTTTCTCTGACTTGGTACGATTATCTCTAGGTCCATCCATGTTGCTGCAAATGGCATTATTTCATTCTTTCTTATGGCTGAGTCATGTTCCATTGTATATATGTACCACATCTTCTTTATCCATTCGTCTGTCGATGGGCATTTGGGGTGCTTCCGTGACCTGGCTATTGTAAACAGTGCTGCAATGAACACTGGGGTGCATGTGTCTTTTTGAATTATGGTTTTCTCTGGGTATATGCCCAGTAGTGGGATTGCTGGGTCATATGGTAGTTTTATTTGTAGTTTTTTAAGGAACCTCCATACTGTTCTCCATAGTGGCTGCACCAATTTACATTCCCACCAAGAGTGAAACACGGTTCCCTTTTCTCCATACCCTTTCCAGCATTTACTGTTTGTAGACTTTTTAATGATGGCCATTCTGACTGATGTCAGGTGGTACCTCACTGTGGTTTTGGTTTGCGTTTCTCTAATAATTAGTGATGTTGAGCATCTTTTCATGTGCCTGTTGGCCGTCTCACTCATGACCTGGTGAAGATGCTCACTGACTGAGGAGCCCAAGGGACCAAGACAAATGGTTATAAGATCAGGTTATTTGCTCTCAAAAAGAAAAAGAGAAGCTTTCATTCCAAAGACATGATGAAGCCAATGAGGAGGTGCCCTACCCCTTTCAAGTTGAAATCCGCTGCCCCTCGAAGCCCATCTCAAGTCCGCCCCCCTCCTCAAGCTCATCCCCCACACCCCGGCACACACAAGCCTCTGCTTCCTCCTTACTCCAAACGACAGCACTGACCAGATTTGCCAGGAGCCATCCAGGCCGAGTGCCACAGAGAGACACGGGACGTGAGCCTGAGCCTCACGGCTCGATGGGGTGGGGGCCCAGGAAGGGGGACTCCAGAGGGAGGACCACCAGGAGAAGGGGGACACCCAGGACGCGATGCAAAGGACGTGGCTGCTGCTTACAGGATGTGGGTCACGGCACCACCAGGCACCGCAAAGCCCAAACTGGGAGGGTCCTGTACCCCACCGCCCAGGACCCTGCATTTTATCCCACAAACCATGCAGCGTCATTGGGCAATTTTCAGCAGGCACATGACACAAGATTTCTCTTTCAGCCCCTTCGGGAGACACTGGGGGACAGGCGGCTGGAGGAATGGAGACCAATGGAAACACCCTTCCCGTCCTCTAGGGAAGTGAGAGGCTCACAAGTGGCCGTGTCTCCACAGCATCGCTAGACACTAAAAGATCCACATCACTTCCCCAGAGCAGCCCACACTCCTGAAAGTGGTCCCACACCAGGAAAACCGTCACTGAGATGGATCCTGCAGGGTCTGAGCGTCCTCCCGAGTCACCCCATCCCCAAACCCTGAAACTGACGGGCCCATTCCAGAGATCTGTTCCTGGTAGAGAGCAAGGTGTCCAGTGTTCCCTAAAATACAGCTGATCAGAGAGGATACACCAAGAGTACCAAGTATTGTTGTACAGTAGATTTCCCACAAAGTACAGCCAACCGCAACAGATGTGCCACCTGCTGTAGGAATGATACAAGGCACTTGGCAAACACTCTTTGGGACACAATCTCCAGGAAAAGCCTTCCTCAAAATGGTCCCTAAAGTGTGTATGGAATGTGATGGCTAAGGTGTGACCAGATCCCTGTGCCTTGGAAGCCAGGATGGTGGAGGGCCAATGGGGCTAGTGGTTACTTGTACAGGAGCACACGGGTCCCTTTTCTTTGCAGAGGGCGGGACACCATCTCTGTAGCATCTCTGTAGCTCCCCAGGGTCTGACACCAGGCCATGAACACGGCAGGTATTCACATCCTTGTCAAAGGATAAACCAAGGTACACAGTATCTCTTATTATCTTAACCTTGAATTCTATGTCATCTGGGGGGGAAAACATCTTACGCACACCTAGATGTGTATGCCCACACCTATATACAACACCCTACTGGCCGATGTAAGACTCAAGGACTAAAGTGTATGGTAACATAGAGCAGATCCTGATCCTATTAATGTTACGCAAGTAATCTATAATTTTAAAATTTATTTTATTGAAGTATAGTTGAGTTACAATGTTGTGTTAATCTTTGTTATACAGCAGAGTGATTCAGTTTTATACATATATATGTATAGATGTGTGCGTGTGTGTGTGTATATATATATATATATACACACATTCTTTATCATTTTCTTTTCCATTATGGTTCATCACAGGATATCAACTATAGTTCCCTGTGCTATATTCAACAGCAGGACTTTGTTTATCCATTCTATTTATAATGGTTTGCATCTGTTAATCCCAAACTCCCAATCCACCCCTCCCCCTCCCCCCTCCCCCTTGGCAACCACAAGTCTGTTCTCTATGTCCATGAGTCTGTTTTTGTTTCATGGGTAAGTTCATTTGTGCCATATTTTAGATTCCACATATGTGATATCATATGGTATTTGTCTTTCTCTTTCTGACTTACTTCACTTAGTAAGATAATATCTATGTCCATCTATGTTGCTGCAAATGGCATTATTTCATTGTTTTTTTATGGCTGAGTAATATTCCATTGTATATATGTACCACACCTTCTTTATCTATTCCTCTGTCAATGGACATTTAGGTTGCTGCTATGAACATAGGGGTGCATGGATCTTTTCGAATTAGAGTTTTGTCCAAAGTAATCTATAATTTAAGGCTGTCCCAGCCAAAATCTCAGTGGAATACTGGGGAAACCTTGACCTAGTAATTCTTATGTTCATTTAGAAGAACAGACTTGTGAAAATAGCTGGGAAAGATCTAAAACATGAGACTGTGAGGAGAACTTGCCTTATCAAGCATTTAACTATACTCTAAAGTCATGGTAATTAAAATGGCATGGTAGTGTTGCTGGACAGACAGAAATGGTATAGATGAGAAAGTCCAGAAACAGACATACGTTCACGTAGGAATGTAGTCTCTGCCATGTCGGGTGATCAGCCATCCCGGTTTTCTGGGACTGAACACAGTTTCCAAGGACACAGCACTTTCAGTGCTAAAACCAGGATGGCTGGTCACTCTAAGGCATGTGGAAAAGAATAGTCTCTTTGGGGAGGGGTATTGGGATACTTGGGCTGCACACTGGAACCACCTGGGGAATTTTACAGGTACTCACGCCTGACATTCCAAGTCCATTGGTAGAGCCGTGATCCGGCATCCAGGTTTTTAATGTGTACAAAATTTGAAAACCACTGGGGCGATTGTTTGGGAGGAAACTAAGCTGCTCCCTACCTTCCACGTGTATGCTTTTCAGATGGGCTAAATATTTCAAGATAATAAAGGGTTCCAGATAGTGGCCAGATTTGCCTGCTTCAAGGCAAGATGTTTGGCCCCCCTCATGGGAAATCTGCACTCCTTGCAGCTGGGGATGGGGTGCAGCTCACAGGCCCAGGCAATGTCAGAGAGAACACATTTCCTCTTGCTCCAGGTGGCATGCACGTTGTCCCTTGAAGCAAGCAGATTTGGCCGAGGACAACCCACCTCTGTCCACTCTTAAAAAATAGAGGATCCTTCCTTTTCTCACCTCAACAAAAAAATCCAGGTGGCCAAGCCACTGCTGCCAGCTCGCCGCAAAATCATCTCCCACTCTATTTTCTACTGCCCAAAAATGATGAAATTTTATACACACAACATTGGGTCTTTTCACTCAAGAAATATCTCCCCATTTATTCAAGTCTTAAATGTCAACAGCACTGTGGGTTTCTTTTATAGCTGTAGACATGTCAGAGGAAGCTGATTCTAAGACATTAGTTTTTGTAGCCATGGGGAATGGATATTCTCTCCTATCATATATATCTGACTATTGTTGGTACATAGAAAAAAAATCCCTACTGCTTTTGTATTATAAGCCCATTTTTAAATTCCAATAGTTTTAGTTGATAATTTTATTCTTTTCCAGCATTTTGTCTGGCTGTACTGCCCTTCCACAGTTACACAACAGTGGTGCTGAGGCACCCCTGACTTATTCCCAATTGTAAAGAAAATGCCTTTACTTTTTAACCAGGGCTGGTCCAGGGTAAGGCAGGCACGGCACTCACCTCGGGTGCAAAATTTAACAGGGCGCCAAAAAAACTCAGGAATCAAAACGGATACGACTTTAATGGGATGCTTTTTTAAAAAATCAAAATTTAATGGAAAAAAATCCACAATGAACAAAATATCAGAATTTTTAATAAAGATCGGTATCACTGACTTTTTTCTTTTTGCCTCAGGCTCCAATAGGGCTTAGCAGGTCCCTGTGAATGATCTAGTTTTTGAAAAGTTTTCCCCATTAAATACAATGCTGTTGTTGGCTTTTCCAGAGTTTGATGGTGCAAACAGTTCTGTCTTCCATGGATACAAATGGAAGGACCCGCGGTGGCCTCCCAGGAGGGCAGCTGCGTCTTTGAAGGGTCTGCAGAATTACATCAAACCTACAGGGGCACTTCTGGTGTAAGAGAAAGAGCCTCCTATTAAAGATGAAGACAGAAAGTCCTTGTTTAAATTCAGACCTCCACTGACTGTCAGGCATTGGCAAGATATTTAATGGATGAATGGCCTTCCCCTCCTGGGAAACTGGAAATGATGGCCCTGCCTGCAGGGCTTGAAGTGGGTTAAATAAGAGAGTAACCCACACTGGCCTCACTTCCATGAACACTTTTTTTTCCTACTACATACAGGGAGTTGAGGAACATTTTAAATGACATTTGAAGGGAGAGAATGCAGTAGAAACTCTCTATGAAGTATTATTTAATGGCTACATGGTATTTCCTGGCCCAATGGACATTATCTAACTCTTCCCCTATTGAACACACAAACTGTGTTTTATTTCTGTATAATAAATAATGTCTTGATGTTTCCCTAAGGATATGCTCTACACCATTTCCCTCACCCCAGGGCTTTTACCCAGGACCCTTTAAAACTTTTTTTTCAATCCAAGGTCCAGGTCCTCAGAAAAAGCCCAGGAGGGGTGTGGCCAGAAGAGCATTCACCACCCCAACAGTGGAGGGTGGGGGTGTCAGCAAACATATTGAGTAACTCTGCTTCTTCATATATACTTCTTTTTAAATTTTATTGAAGTATCTTTGATTTATAATGTGTTAATTTCTGGTGTACAGCAAAGTGACTCATTATACACATATATACATTCTTTTTTATATTCTTTTCCATTATGGTTTATCACAGGATATTGAATATAGTTCCCTGTGCTATACAGCAGGACCTTGCTGTTTATCCATCCTATATATAATGGTTTATCTCTGTTAATCCCAAACTCCCAATCCATCTCTCCCCCACGCCCCCTCTCTCTTGGCAACCACAAGTCTGCTCTCTCTGTCTGTGAGTCTGTTTCTGTTTTGTGGATAAGTTCATTTGTGTCATATTTTAGATTCCACATATAAGTGATGTCATATGATATTTGCCTTTCTCTGTCTGATTTATTTACTTCACTTAGTATGATAATCTCTAGGTCCAACCATGTTGCTGCAAATGGCACTATTTCATTCCTTTTTATGGATGAGTAATATTCCATTGTATATATCTACCACATCTTCTTTATCCATTCCTCTGTTGATGGACACTTAGGTTGCTTCCATGTCTTGGCTGTTGTAAACAGTGCTGCTATGAACATTGGGGTGCATGTATCTTTTCGAATTAGAGTTTTCTCTGGATATATATGCAGTATTGGGATTGCAGGATCATATGGCAGCTCTATTTTTAATTTTTTGAGGACTCTCCATACTGCTTTCCATAGTGGCTGTACCAACTTACATTCCCAGGAGGTCCTCTGCTTCTGATTAATCATATTAAAGATAAATCCTTCAGAAAAGACCACCTGGAAAGCAATTCAAATGTTCAGGAGAAGCATGATTATCTGCTATGCATCCAAGGAAATGAGGCCCTGTGTCCATACTCAGTTAATTCTAGAACGGCTCATGAATCAATAAAACTGCAGCCCCTGCCTCAGTGCTCACCACTCTCCTCCTGGAACATCCTCATGAGATGTGGGAAATAAAGGCTCATTGTCAACAATAAAGGGTTCCACTGTCCTTATTCTAAGCCACATTTTTCTTCTGTAAGAGGAAACAGCATTAGCTAGCTCTTAGAAGAGCTGAAAGACAGCAGACCAAGGTGAAACATAGAGATGCAGGGGCCACAACACAGGCTGCGTTAAAACGCTATCTTACAAATGAGCTATGGACTCAGCCAAACTGTCGCTGCCCCCAGTCTTGTTCCCAGTTGGGTCTCCCATGTTGTAAAGATAATATTCTTTTTTTCCTTCCAAATATAACACAGTTGCTTTGACTACACACAATATGGGTTTAAACAGTCCTGGAGTATACCTGTACAATCAGCTCAAACATCCCAGACAAGAGACCTTGAAGAAGGATCCTGCTGCAAGGTCACAGACAACCATGAGCTCTGAAATTAACCAATCTTCAGAATTCCACAAGAGTTAATAAATTAGTCTTCAGAAACCAGGCTGACATCCAACACTGTCACACAAGACCATACCCCCTAGCTTGGGGTCACAGAGGGGTGTGCTTCTTTTTTGCAAAATGTCAGTAAGAACGGCAAAAATGTTGAGCACACACCAAATCTCCAGGAGCCGGATCCCAGTTAAGCCAATGTTATTAGCACATCCGTAAGACAATTATGCAGTGATTAAAATATTTACAAAGAGTGTATTGTATAAAATGTGCTGTTATAATTTATTCACAACCAAATAAACACAGAACAAACTGTGAAGAAATGCATTAAAATCCCAGCAAAGGGCTGCCTTTGAATGATGGGACACTGTTATTCACTTCCCTCCTTTCTTCATTTCTGAGTGTGGTATTTCTATAGACAAATCATAAATAAAAAGACAAGTGCCGTGGAGTGTGAGCCCTCTATAGCCACACCTGTCAGCGGGCTTTTCTTCAGAGGAAGGATGGGGGTCTTAGCATCCCTTGAAAGAGTCCCAGGGCATGGGTGGGCATGATTTGTTCCATCTGGGCTTTCGATATGCCAGGATATCTGTCCCACCATGTCCTACTCTCAGAATGAGCAAAACAGAATGATCCGTCCCTTAAATACCATTTTTAAATGCTGTCAGCCCTTTACCAATAGCAAGTCTCCAGGAGCTGGTATTTTCAACATCCCACAATGTAATCTACAGCTGTCACCCATGTTCATGCTGTAATGTATAGCAATTTGGCACCCAAGGAACTTCTGGGATGGCAGGTATTTGCTGTTCTTATTAGCTACTCCTAATAGTAATAAGTTAATTCTCTCCCATGGGAACAGCTGGAGATAGTGGTGACGTAACCAAAGTCAGCCCCTGTTCCCAGTCGCCTTTAGGAAAAAAGCAAGGGTCCAGACAAGAAGGCAATTAAACAAAACAAAACATTACCATCACTGACCGTTTTCTCAACGTGCTTGAGAAGGGGCCCAACTTTTGCACATGCCAAGGCCTTGTGCTAAGAGGGACATTGCCAAGTCCCCTTTACCAGCTCCATCCTGGTACAAGGAAACAGACAGCCTCCAGGGAAGGCAGACAAGACTCCAGGGAAAAGTGGATTTATTTCTGCTGGCTGTCCTGCTATTTTCATATTTTTCTAGTCACTTCCAAGTGCACACATCACTGCGAAGATTTCAAATAAATCTCATTTTATTTATGGGCTGATTTGTGTCTCCCACAAATTCATATGTTGAATCTCTTAACCCCCAGGACCTCAGAATGTGATCTTGTGAGGAAATAGGGTCATTGAAGACCTAGCAAAGATAAGATCATTAGGGTGGGCTCTAATGCAATATGACTGATGTTCTTATAAAAAGGGGAAATTTGAAGACAGACACAGGGAGAAAGAACGCATGTGACGAGGAAGGCAGAAATCTACAGGGTAGGGAAAGATGGGCAATGCCAGAAGCTGGGGAAGAGACACAGGACAGACCCTCCCTCACAACCCCCAGAAGGAACCAACCCTGCTGACACCTTATCTCAGACTTCTGACCTCCAGAGCTGTGAAATGATGCATTCCTGTAGTTTATGCCACCCAGTTTGTGGTACTTTGTTACAGCAGCCCTAGCAAACTGATACAATCCCTAAGGATTCAAAGTACACCACTCAAAGGAGTTTCCTTGTTTTTCATCTTCTGGAGAATTCTCCAGCATGTAATCAGGGTGTGTTTGCACCCTGGCTCTAACCATTGTTAAAGCTATTCAAGTCTCCTTGGCTTTCCATATAAATTCTAGAATCATCTGGTTGATATCCTTTTTTCTTTTTTTTAATCCTGCTGGGAATTTGATTGGGAGTGCATCAAATCTATACATCAATTTGGGGAGAATTAACATCTTAACGATACTGAACCTTCCAAAGCAGAAACATGATCTATTTTTCCATTTCCTTAGGTGTTCTTTGATTTCTCTCATCAGTATTTGTAGTTTTCAGCATACAAATCGTATACATGTTTTGTTAAATATAAACATATTCCTTTTCTCTTTTTTTGGTGTATTGTAAATGTTCATGTTTTCTTACAATTGTTTTATTGATATAATACAGAAATATAACTGATTGTTGTATAGTGACCTTGCTAAATTCATTTATTAATTCTAGGAGCTTTTTGTAGATGCCAAGGGATTTTGCAGACGATGATGTAGTCTGCAAATAAGAGTTGGTTTTACGTATTTCTTTGCAATCTACATGCCATTTATTTCTTTTCTTTGCCTTAGCACACTGGCTAGGACGTCCTGGATAGTGTTGAACAGGAGTGATGAGAGCCACAAGACCTTACCTTGTCCTTGATCTTGGGTAGAAAACAATCTTTTAGCACTACTATGATCTTAGCTGTAAATTTTTTGTAGACGCCCTCTTTCAGGTTGAAGATGTTTCCATTCCTGTGTGCTAAGAGGTTTTTTCTTTTTTTTAAATCATGAATGGATTGCACTTTGTCAAATGCTTCTTCCACCCGTGTTAAGAGGCTTGCATGGTTTTCCTTCTTTACCCTGTTAACATGGTGGAACGTGTTGACTGAAGCTTGAATTTTGAAGCAGCCTTGCATTCCTGGGAAATCCTCACCTGGCCATAATGTACTGTCCTTAGGCAATGCTGGATTAACTTTGCTAATACATTGTTAAGAATTTGTTTACATCTATGTTCATAAGGGATATGGTCTGTAATTAACTTGCAATATCTTTATCTCCTCATATGAGAGCAATGCTGGCCTCATTAAGTGAATATGGAAGTATTCTTGCCTCTTCTATTTTCTGAAAAAGACTATGCAGAATTGGTATTATTTTTCTCTTAAATGTTTCAGAGAATTGAGCAGTGAAACCATCTGGGCCTGTGATTTTCTTTTTTGGAAGGTTTTTTAACCACAAATTTCACATCTGTAATAGAAATAGAAAAATTCAGGTTCTCCAATTCTTCTTGAATGGGTTTTGGGAATTACTTCAAGAAATTGGTCCATTTCTTAAGATGGAAGCCCAGATTGATGAGACCTTTCTTCTTTCCTAATATGAGCATTTAATGCTATATACTTTTCTGTAAGCACTGTTTGGGCTGCATCCCACAAATTTTAATATATTTTCATTTTCATTCAGTTAAAAATATTTAATTTCCCTTGCAACTTCTTCTTTGACCCATGGATTGTTCAGAAATACGTTGTTTAATTTCTAAATAGTTGGGGATGTTCCCCAATATCTTCCTATCAGCAATTTCTAGTTTAATTACATTATGGTCAAAGAACATACTTTGCAGGATTTTCATTATTTTAAATTTGTTAAGGTTTGGTTTTTGGCCTAGAATATGGTCAATCTTGGTGAAGGCTCCATGTGCACTTGAAAAAGAACGTGTATTTTGCTGTTGTGAGGTAGAGTGTTCCATAATGCCCACTAGGACATATTCATTGATAGTGTTACTCAGATTTTCTGTATCTTTGCTGCTTTTTTATCTACTTGTTCTATCAGCTATAGAGATGGTAATGTTGAAGTCTCTATGGATTTAACCATTTTTCTCCATTTAGTTCTATCAGTTTTTGCTGTATGTACTGAGGAGTTCTATTGCTAGCAGCATACAGGTTTAGGGTTTTTATGTCTTCTTGATGAACAAAACCTTTTATCATGTGTAGTGGTCCTCTTTATCCCTGGTAAATTTCCTTGTTCTAAGGTAGAATTTCTCCAGTGTTAAAATAACCACTCCAGCTTTCTTTAGTGTTTGAATGGTATATCTTTTTTCCATCCTTTTATTTGTCATATCTCTGTGGCATCATACTTAAAGTGGATTCCTTGTAGAAAGCATATACTGATAGGTCTTGTTTCTTAATCTAATCTATTAATGTGTATTTTTAAATGGTGTGTTTAGGCCATTTATATTTAATGTATTTATTGATATGGTTGGATTTGGTCCACTCTTTTATTATTTTTCTGTTTGTTTCCTTTGTTTCTTGTTTTTCTGTTTCCCACTTCCTGCCTACTTTTGGATTGTTTAAATTTTTTTTAGTATTTCATTTATCTATTAACTTTTTGGCTATAATTCTTTGTATCTTTTTTAATGCTTGCTCTATTGATTAATATATATATTATATTGTGCATATATGTATATATATACATATATATATAAAATACATATATATCTTTTCATGTTCTACTTTGAGTTAACATTTTGCCACTTCAAGTAAAAAGGAGGAGTCTTACAACCATATAGGTCCCTTTATCCACAGGATTTATGATATAGCTGTCATATGTATTATATCTATATACATTAACACACACATACCCTCAGTGTCATAATGTTTGCTTAAAACCCTCATAAGTATTTTAAAGAACTTTAGAGGTGAAAAATAGTCTATTATAATTACTCAGATACTTTTTCATTTCTGTTGCTCTTCCTCCATTCCTGAACTCCCCAGTCCCTTTGGTATCATTTCCCTTCATCCTAAAGAACTTTCTTTAGCAACTCATGTAAACAGGTTTGCTGACAACAAATCCTTTTAGTTTTCCTTCATCTGAGAATGTCTTTATTTCACCTTCATTCCTGAAGGATTTATTCACTGAATTCAGAATTTGTGGTTGATAGTTTTGTTTTGTTTTTAGAATGTTAAAGATGTTCCATTGTCTCTGGCCTCCATGGTTTCCAATGAGAAATCCACAGCTACTCAACTCATTGTTCTCCTATATTCAATGTGTCATTTTTAATTTAGCTGCTTTCAAGACTCTTCCTTTATCTTCGGTTTTCAGCAGTTTGATTATGATATATCTAGGTGTGATTTTCTTTTGGTCTATCCTGTTGGCAGTTTTGAGGTTCTTAAATCTGTAAATTTATGTCTTTCACCAAAATGGGATGTTTTCAGGCATGATACTGTCAAATATTTTTGTGTAACAAGCTCTTTCTTCTTTCATTAAAGGATTCTAACGGTATAAATGTTGGAGTATTTTATAATGTTCTATAAGTCCCCAAAGCTTTGCTCATTTCTTACAGTCATTATTTCTCTTTGTTATTCAGGATAATTTCTATTGATCTGCTTAAATTTCACTGATTCTCTCGTGTGTCATAGTCATTTTGCTTTTGACCCCATCTAGGGAAATTTTTATTTCAGATATGATATTTTCAGGTCTAAATTTTCTATAGTATTCTTTTTTTAGTTTATATTTCTCTTCTGAGAATTTCTGTCTCTCAGCTCATTTCAGAAGTGTCCATTCAGCATGAGGGCTGGGACCAGTTCTCCTACTTCCCTACCAGGCTCTCTTTGTCATGTTACATCCTCACGGAGGGGCCACTTGGTGTCACCACATGCTTTGCCGTAGGAACAAATGTGTCAGGCCTCGGCCCCTCCACAGCCGGGATCCCATTAGTTCTCAAGTATCCCTCTGAGGCTGAGGCCACTTGGGGCCAGAAAAGGGAGTTTCCCAGGAGGGCTGGGGAGGGACGTGCCCAGGGAACAGCTCTTTGAGAAGCCACGGTTCACCAACTCCAGAACAGAGAGCGGGTGCTTCATTCAGACAGTGGAGGGCGAGGGTGGGGGGGCAGAGGTTGTTGCCAAAGCAAGAGCCAGCTGTCACCACGCCAGCAGCACCGCCAGAGCGCAGAGCCCCAGCAGCTCACCCAGAGGTGGCAGCTGGAGTGTGGACCTGGCTCAGGATGCAGAAGGCAGGGTCCATGGGGGCGGGGAGGGGAATGGCCCCTCTAACAAGAACAGTCAAGTGTCCGCCTCGCTCTGGCACTGATTTGTCCCCAGTCCCAGGAAACTCTGGCCGGAAATAGCCAGGCCGGAGAGCTGTCTCTCCCTGCCCGCCTCGTGGAACACAGGGACACCTGTAGACCCTCCTCTCCTGCGAGCCCCCCACCCCGTCCCAACAAACGCCCTGGAAGCACCACCCAGGCGGTGGCCAACCTGAATGTCACACAATCATTCATTCACGCCATCCTTCCCGCAATTCTCCCAGGCTGTCTGCCGGCCCCCTGGAACATTCTGTAACTTTCTGCAGAGGTGGGGGCCAGCACATCCACCAGCAATGGCTGCTAGAAGAGTGCAAAGGAAACGCAAAATGCTGAAACAAAACTCCCGAGGTGGAGAAAAACGGCAGGACGGCAGGATATGCCATCACACGATGATCTTCTGAATAAAAGATCTCCCCCGGGATTTCTTTAAATAGCCAGCTTCTCCTGGCTTATTTTAAATAATTTAACTCTACTTATGTGTAACTTTCTTACACGTTTCCTCTGTGGGAAGCAGGGAACTCTGGGGTATTGAGTGGGGTGGGCAGTGGGGGGAGTTTGCAAAAGAGAAGAAGATGCAGGAGTCACCTGCCGGGACGCCTCTCCTCTGGAGGGCACCTGGGGTATCTGCACCCCCAAATTCCCCACACACAGGCTCCCTAGCCCTGAGTGGGGCAGGCCCTTGTCCTTTGCTGGAGAAGAGCCAGCTCCACCCATACCCCAGTTTTGGGGGTCTACTGACGGGCAGCTCCCCAGGCCTCTCCAGAGCTGCCCCCCACCACCTTTGGGCTCAGCTGTGTCATCCCCGCTCTTGGCTGATGTCTGCACAATGATTCTGATTCTCCCCACAGGAGACCTGAGCTGCCCTGTCTCCTAAGTAACACCCTGTGACCCTAGAAAAGTCTGGGGAGAGGAGAGGCTGTGGGTAGTTACCAATTAGGTCCCTGCCTGTGGCTTTTCAAGATAAAAATTCAAAAAGATACCTAGGCTGTCTGCTGGCAGTTGTGAGGGGGAGGCAAAGCAGAATGTGTGGCTGGCAGGTGACAGGGCTGCCAGGTGATGGAGAAGTCGGGAGGCGGGGCTCCCCCTGTGCAGAGTAAGTCAGGGATGAGGGGCGGAGCCGGCTCTGGCGAGGACCCCGGGCACTTCTCCAGCCGCCTGGTCCATCACCTGCCACAGAGGGTGCAGCCAGCGCCAGTTTTGGGGTGGGGTGAGGTGGGGGGAGGTGTTGTCGCCAGCAGCCTCTGGGCTCAGCCTCCAACTGGGGACAAAGACCCCAGAGCTGTCCTGGGTCGGGGGGCTCTAGGGTCTCACTCAGGGCCCTGTCTGTCCGTGTTCAGTCCCAAGGCCCTGGCTCTTTTGTCCCCTCGTGCCATCTCTGGCCAGCTTTGCATCCGACAGCTCCTTCACCCAGTGGTCCCCACACTTTAGAGACCGGGAGTCACCCAAGGGCTTGTTAAAGCTCAGAACACTGGGCCCCGCCCTCGGAGCTTCTGAGTCAGGAGATCTGGGCGGAGCTGAGGGTGTGCTTTTCTAACAGGTGCCCAGGTGGGGCTGATGCTACTCATCTAACACCACATTGGATGGGACACCAGGCCACCTGCCCACCCTCAAGTGGTCATATCTTTGGAATCAAGGATAAAAATGCCAGGACTTCTCGGGAAAACAGATTCGCAGGTTTCAGATCTGAGAAGCTAAATGCAGTCATCACAGCTGTGCCGAGGCCCCCCTGGTCCCTGCCCCCAGTCACATGTCCTTCCTGAACATGAAAGAGAAAAGAGGATTTCAAGGCCATATCTGGGCAGGACAGCTTGGATAAAGATGGAAATACTCCCCTCCCACTGTGATCAGGAAAGTCGGACCTCCTCACGGCCCCATCTCGTCCTGGCAGCTGCGGAGTTCCCGCTGCCCATGCTGTGGCCAGGTGTCTCTCTGTGGGTGTTGCCCATCCTCTCCGCGAGGCCCACCTTGGGGTGGAGCAGGCTGCCACCCCAGGGCCCCTGACCTCGGGGCTCGGGATCTGAAGCCAGAGCGCGGAGGACAGAACAGGACCAGTCGGTGCCACTAACACGAAGGCAGATTTGGTCTGGACGGTGAGGGCTGACTTTGGGGATGAAGAGATGAAGAGACAGATGGCTCGTCCCTGAACCTGAGGTTGTCCCAAGTCAGAAGTCAGTGAGACAGCCAGGTGGACGGTGACCAGATCAGATGGGGAAACTGTTGCCTTAGTCAGCCTTCTTCAGAAAATGAGAACCAGGAGGAGGTGGACGGAGAGATTTATATCAAGGGATTGGTTCACAGGATCCTGGTAAGCCTGAAATTTGCAGGGCAGCCTGGGACTTACGGCAAGAGCTGATGTGGCAGCCTTGGATCTGAAGGCAGAATTGCTTCCTCTCTGGCGACCTCAGTCTTTTCTCGAAACCCCTTCAAGCCATTGGATGAGGCCCACCCACATCATGGAGGGTCATCTGCCTTACATGTGATTTAAATGTTAATCATGTGTAAAAAACAACTTCAGAGCAACATCTAGACTGGTGTTTGACCGAGCAACTGGACACGATAGCCTAGCCAAGTTGACACATAAATGTGCCCATCACAACTGCACAGATATTACTCTGGTCCTTCAACACACACCAACCACAGGTACTGGGGAGGCAGAGGCAAACAAGACAAAGTTCCTTCTCTCATGGAGATGATACCTTTTCCCCTGCTGCCAAGAGTTGGGTATTCTTACTTTCAATGGCCCTTCTCAAAGAAGTCCCCTTTACCACATACCTTTGGCCTCTACCCACAGTCTCCTCCTGCTAACACCACTTCCTTTCTTCGGTATTAAGATAGCATTCTGGGGCTTCCCTGGTGGCGCGGTGGCTGAGAGTCCGCCTGCCGATGCAGGGGGCACGGGTTCATGCCCAGGTCTAGGAAGATCCCACATGCTGCGAGCGGCTGGGTCCGTGAGCCACGGCCGCTGAGCCTGCACGTCCAGAGCCTGTGCTCCGCAACGGGAGGGGCCACAGCAGTGAGAAGCCCGCATATCGCCAAAAAAAAAAAAAAAAAAGATACCATTCTATGTACAGCCTACAGCCTTCCCTGGTGATCCCCTGGCCATCCTGGGATTCAGAATTTAGGTATAATGTAGCCTGCATGGCAGAATTCTGTGCAGCTATGCTTTCCCAAGCTCAGCTGTCCTTCATACCTGCTAACTAGGGAGCAGGGTCCCCATTCAGATATTTCTTACAAGTGACAGACCTTCCTTACACCAGCCTTGGGATCTTCCTCAGACATTTATTTACTCACTCTATCTTCTGTACTCAGAAATTCTTGCCACCCATATGCTAAGACTAATTCACCAGAGCATCTAAAGGAGCACATACTGTGTAATTTAGGGGATGGGTCTCGCAATTATAAAAATAAAACCATTTATTGGCTTTTGGGTATAAACCTCAAGGCCTTTTCCATCTATCTCAAGCCCTCTGGAGTTCCCCACCTTCCCAGAGCAACTAAAGCCACTTTTTCTGAAAATGACTCAGAAATAGACAGAAACCCAAGGTAATGACGAAACCACTATTTCTCAAAATACGGTTCAAACAGATTCCTGGATCAGAAGCTGCTGAGAGGTAGGCCTGGAAATCTATCTTTGTATGAAGCATCTCGGATGATTATGTGCCCAAGAATTTAAAAATGACTTCCCTAAGGATCCCTTTTAGATATGGCGAGCCCACTTGATAGTAATCATAAAACTGTGCTGGATAAGAAAAGAAGGGCGACTCTGGTGGGTCAGAAACTTTACAAATCACTGAACAGGAAGGCAGATAGACTCAGACGGAAGGATGAAACCACAGCCCCAGGTGGAACGACAGCTAGGGAAAGTGGGTGAGACTCCAGGGTTGTTCCAAAATGACAGATTCCAGGCTGGAAGGGCCCCACGCAAGCAAGGGTGACTGGAGGAGTCTGAGAGTAGGATCGGCTGGCAGGTGTGCACCACCCATCCTCCATCTCTAGGGCCAGGCAGCCACACAGCACTGGGGGTCTTGTCAGCAAGGAAGAGAGAAGGTAGGGAGGATGCCTGTTAGAGACCAGCCAACAGTTCTGCTGCACGCATCACAGTGAACGTTCAGAACAAGGATAGAGAAAATCCTCCATGCTTCAGGAGGCAGGGGTGGGGGTTACACACAAAGCAACGAGAACCAGATTATTGGATTGACGTCACGTTTCTCATCGGCAACACTGGACGCAGGAAGACAATGGGAGAGTATCTCCAAAGTTCCAAGGAAAAGACACTGGTCAGAATTTATACCCAGCCAAACTGTCCTTCACGTGAGAAGTCAAGATGTCAACACTTTCAGACGTTCAAGTAGAATATAAGTAAATGATGAATGTACTGCTACAAGGAGGAATCACAAATACAAAAGGAACGGTGATGAGGAGGAAAAAAGTAAAATTTATTACTAATGACTGTAAAATATTTCAACAATCTGGAATTCTAGGACTAAAATTAGAAATGATACCATCAATGTGGGCGGAGAGGTTGAGGCAGCAAGCAGAGGGAAGTAAGATCATGCCAATATTTTTGTTTTCTAAGGAAGGAGGGCACATTCATCAACTCCAGATGGCAACAGAAAAATACAAGTTTATCTCTGAGTTATCTCTATAAAAGGAATAGGATGCATAATTTCTAAATCACTAGAGGAAAACAAAAGGAACACAGAAAACGCAATCCACACAACAAAACAGAAGCAATAAGAAAATATTAACCAACAAATATCTCAAAAGTAGCCCAAACATATCAGCATCACTGGATTAAATACACCTAATCAAAGAGATTTTCAGATTAGACTACAAAAACAAAATTCAGTCCTGTGCTTGTTTTGGGTTGAATTGTATACCCCCCAAATTCCTATCTTTAAGTCCTAACCCCCAGTATCTCAGAATATGACTCTCTTTGGAGACAGGGCCTTTAAAGAGGTAATTCAATCAAAATGAGGCTGTTAATGTGGGCCCTAATTCAATCTGACAGCTGTACGCATAAGAAGATAAATCTGGACAGACAGAGAGACCCCAGACGTGGAAATACACAGAGGGATGACCATGTAATGAGGCAGCGAGAGGGTGGGCGTCTGCAAGTAGAGAGAGACCTCAGAAGAAACCAACCCTGCTGACACTCTGATCTTGGATGTCCAGCCTCCAGACCTGTGCAGAATAAATTCCATTTGTCTAAGCCACGTAGGCTGTGGTATTTTGTATGGTAGCCTGAGCCTACTGATATACCATGCTCTTCATACTCTTTTTAGTCCATCTGCTTGAAAAACATAGATTTTCAGATTCTTTTAGAAATTTCAACCATGATGTCTTAGTCTATTTGTGCTGATGTAACAAAAATACAACAGCCTGGGGACTTCCCTGGTGGCACAATGGTTAAGAATTCACCTACCAATGCAGGAGACATGGGTTCGATCCCTAGTCTGGGAAGATCCCACATGCCACGGAGCAACTAAGCCTGTACGTCACAACTACTGAACCTGTGCTCTAGAGCCTGTGAGCCACAACTACTGAAGCCCGCACACCTATAACCCATGTTCCACCACAAGAGAAGCCAGGAAGATCCCGAGTGCTGCAACTGAGTGCTGCACAGTCAAATTAATTAATTAATTTAAAAAGAACTCCCATTAGCATAATACCCCAAGTTCCTGATGAGCCCTTTTAGAAAATATATTTATTTATTTATTTCTGTGGCTGTGTCGGCTCTTAGTTGCAGCATGCAAACTCTTTAGTAGCGGCGTGCAGGATCTAGTTCCCTGACCAGGGATTGAACCCAGGCCCCCTGCATTGGGAGCTCGGAGTCTTATCCACTGACCACCAGGGAGGTACCATGAGTCCTTTTCTTACAAAATGTATTCCTGGCATGATAAGCTCTCCCACTGATAATGCTGTCCAGGGTCTGGGTCCTAAGATATTTCCATCTGCCCCTCCTCCCCTTATGATCCTCCAGCAAACCAAACTGGTGAGTGCAGATCCCAGGGTGGCAGCCAGGCACAAGACAGGAGGGGCGCCACCCACTAGCAGTTGGGGTCATCACCCCAGGAGATCTGGGGACAGTCTGTCTTTTAAAATGGGAAAATCTCATCTACTAAAGAGGCTGTAAAAGACACAAGTGAGGGACCTCACTCATCTTCCAGGGTCCTCGCTCACTGTAATTGGCCTTAATGGCATCCAGTTAAGGAATAAGACAACGTGACAGCTGATTCTTCGACAGCACAACTCTCATCTCTCTCTAGTCGTGCTTGGAAACACACATCCTGGGCCAAGCAATATATTTCACCTTCTTTTCCCTTAACAGTAACAGTCACATAAACATCAGCGAGACAGACAGGGCTGTTCTTCAGGCATGAATCCTTGAACACCAAACGTGGCTTAGTTTCATTTTTTTAATTGAAGTATAGTTGATTTACAATGTTGTGTGAATGTCTGCTATACAGCAAAGTGACTCACTTATTCATATATATATATATATATATACATTCTTTTTCAGATTCTTTTCCATTATGGTTTATCCCAGGATACTGAATATAGTTCCCTGTGCTATACAGTAGGACCTTGTTGTTTATCCATTCTGTATTTTAATGCAACCTCCTTGGAAGCCAAAACGGTCGGCCAAGAGGTTGAAAACAAGCAGAAAGTGGTGGTTACCAGGCAACAGGACTGAGCAGAACTTTCCCCCAATCTTAGGAGGCTGGGAAAACAAGAAATTATAGCTTACAGCTACTAAAGCAGTGAGAACTTGAGGTGCCAAATTTCTGGAGAGAAGGGAAACAGAGTCTGAATTTGGATATATTAAAGAAGGGTGGGGCTTCCCTGGTGGCGCAGTGGTTGGGAGTCCGCCTGCCGATGCCGGGGACGCGGGTTTGTGCCCCGGTCCGGGAGGATCCCAAGTGCCGCGGAGTGGCTGGGCCCGTGAGCCATGGCCGCTGGGCAAAAAAAAAAAAAAAAAAAAAAAAAAAAAAGGGTGAAAGCTGAAACAATATGAACAATAAATAAAACAGTACTGCATAACCCGAAGTATAAAATAAATAACCCTGAGTTCGTTATGATGTAAACAATAAACGAGGGAGAAGAGGAAAATCTCCCGTGCAGAATTCCTCCATATATTAATACTTTGTGCAGACGCTGCCTCATGGAGATGGAGCATAACTCCCAGGTGAGCAAGGTTAATATCAACAGTGGTCAGTTGCACCCTGATTTAATATGAGGAGAATGGCAGTCTTCCCCATGCAGCCTCCTGACCAAAAGCCCATAAGCCCTGTCTAACCAGGAGAAAAATATCAGACAAACCTAAATCGAACAATAGTCTATAAAACACCTGATCAGTACTCCTCAACTGTCAACGTCATCAAAAACAAGGTAAGTCTGAGAAGCTACCACAGTCTAAAAGCACCTAAAGAGATGTGAAGATTAAGTTTAATGTGGTATCTTAAATGGAATCCTGGGACAGAAAAAGGACATTAAGTAAAAACTAAGAAAATCTGAATGAAATTTGGACTGTGGTTAATAATAATGTATTGATACTGCTTCATTACTTGCTACAAATGTACCATGTGAACGTAAGATGTTAGCAACAGGGCAAAGTCAGTGCAGGATATATGGGCACTCTCCCTACTATCTTTTCAACTTCTCTGTAAATCTAAAACTATTCTAAAGTAAAAAAATTACTTAAAAAAAGAAAGTTGGTGTAGTTATATTACTATTTAGACAAAGTAGGCTTTAGGAAAAGAGGCATTATTAAAGGAAAAAAGAAAAAACTCATGATAAAAAAGGGCAACCTGCTAGGAATAAATTGTAAATTTAAATTCTAAGTGTATATGTACTTAGTTATATACTCTCAAACTTTATAAGGGGAGAAAAAAACCGAATCGCAAAAAGACAAATCTGAAATCACACTGGGATACTTTTTTAACACACTTCTCTCAGTAAATGATTTATAACAAGCAGACAAAACTCAGAATGGAATTAGAAGGTCTGAACACCATAGTTACCAAAAGTTTCCTCATTAACAGAGAAAAATTACCTCACTGAGGAACTACACACAAGTGCACATAGAAAACTTTGTCAAAATTAATCATATGGTAGACAAGTCCAAAACAAATCTAAACAAATTTCAAAATGTTAAAATCACAAAGAATATGTTTCTGACTACAGTGTAATTACGCTAGAAATAAATAACAAAAATATAATTAGAAAATATGCAGACGTTTGGAAATGAACCACTTCAAAATAACCCACATATACAACATAATAGATAGAACACAAAAGAACATAAATACAAAAATTAAAAACATTTTGTACTGGGCTTCCCTGGTGGCGCAGCGGTTGAGAGTCTGCCTGCCGATGCTGGGGGCGCGGGTTCATACCCCGGTCCGGGAGGATCCCGCGTGCCACAGAGCGGCTGGGCCCGTGGGCCATGGCCGCTGGGCCTGTGCGTCCGGAGCCTGTGCTCCGCAACGGGAGAGGCGGCAGCAGTGGGAGGCCCGCGTACAGCAAAAGAAACCAAACCAAACAAAAACATTTTGTACTGGTTAATAATGGAAATACAACATGTCAAAAAATAGTGTTACATATTCATATTCATAGCTGGACTATACACAATATCCAAAAGGGAAACAACCCAAACGTCCATCGATGGATAAATGGATAAAGAAAATGTGTCATATCCTTACAACGGAATATTATTCAGCCTTAAAAAGGAAGGAAATTCTAACCCAAGCTACAATATGGATGAACTTTGAGGACATCATGCTAAGTGAGATAAGTTAATCACTAAAGAACAAATACTGTACAATTCCACTCATATGGGGCATCTAAAATAGTCAAATTCATAGAAACCGAAAGAATGGTGGTTGCCGGTGGCTGGGATAAGGGGGAAAAGGGGAGCTATTTTTTAATGGGTATAGAGTTTCAGGTCTGCAAGATGAAAAAGTCCTAGAGATAAGTTTCCCAACATGTGAAGACAGTTTATACTGTTGAACTGTACACTTAAAAATGGTTAAGATGGTAAATTTTCATGTTATGTGTTTTTTACCACAATTTTTTTTTAAAGTAGATTACTGTTAAAGCAGGCTTACAAGGAAATTTACAACCTTAAATTCCTTTACTAGCAAACAAGAAATGCTGGAAAAATAAATAATCTAGATATCCATTTACTCTCAAGTACTTTGAAAACAACAGCAAATTAAACCCAAATAAAGATAAAGGAAGGAAATAAGAAATATAAGAGCAGGAAAAAAAAACAACAGAAAACAAATGTACAGTAGAGAAAAATCAACAAACCCAATTGTTGATTATTGAGTGGGGGGATTAAATATGTAAATCACTAGCAAGACTGATAAAAGGTGATGGGACTTTCCTGGTGGTCCAGGGGTTAAGAATTCAGCTTCTGGGGTTTCCCTGGTGGCGCAGTGGTTAAGAATCCGCTTGCCAATGCAGGGGACATGGGTTCGAGCCCTGGTCCGGAAAGATCCCACACGCTGCACAGCAACTAAGCCTGTGCACCTCTACTGAGTCTGCACTCTAGAGCTCACGTGCCACAACTACTGAGCCCACCTGCCACAACTACTGAAGTCCATGCGTCTAGAGCCCTTGCTCTGCAACAAGAGAAGCCACTGCAATGAGAAGCCCGTGCACCGCAACAAAGAGTAGACCTTGCTTGCCACAACCAGAGAAAGCCCGCACACAGCAACAAAGACCCAAAGCAGCCAGAAATAAAAATAAAAAATAAGTTAAAAAAAAAAAAAGAATACGCCTTCCAATACAGGGGACGTGGGTTTGACCCCTCGTCAGGGAACTAAGATCGCACATGTTGCGGGGCAACTAAGCCTGCATGCCGCAACTACTGAGCCCATGTATCACAACTAGAGAGAGAAGCCCACGTGCTGCAACAAAGAGGCCCAAGTACTGCAATGAAGATGCCGCGTGCTGCAACTAAGACCTGACAGAGCCAAAAATCAAATAAATAAATAAATAAATACTGATAAAAGGTGAGGGAGAGGGAAAGTACACAGATTACAGTATCAGAAATGAAAAGGTGGATATCACTTGTAAAATATAATAATGGATATTATGAACAACTTAACACTAATAATTGTGACATTTTTTACAAAATGAACAAATTACTGAAACACAATTTAGCAAAACTGACACAAGAAAATGTCCAAGTTGTCATGTATCTACTAAAGAAATTGAATCTGTAATTTAAAATTCTCTTTCCTCTTCTCAAATAACTTCAGACCCCAGTGGCTTCCCAATTGAATTCTTCCAAATACAGAAGCAAAACCAAAAACGAAAACAAACAGCAACAACGAAACACCAGTATTACCCAAAATCTTCCAGGGAACATAAAAAGAGGACACTTTAAATGGCCACCAAATACCTTGATATCAAAACCTGACCTTGAAATATGGTCAGGTTTTATATGAAAATAAAATTAAAGGCAAATCACTTTTAAACACAGTTGCAAAGAAGCTATAAAAATTATCAAATCAAACAAGTTATATATAAAAATTAAGTCATATGACAATTCAGTTGAATTTAGTCCAGAATGCAAGGATGGTTTAACATTAAAAAAATCCATGATATAACTGAACATATTACTGAAATAAAAGGAAAATATTCTATGACTATTTAATGAGATGCAGAAAAAGTATTTGATAAATTCAACACCCACTCATGATAAAAACTTGCAGCAAACTAAAAATAAAAGGGAATGTTCTGACTCATATAGAGTATTCACCAAAAAGCTGACAGAAATTAGCATAACTTAAAGTAAGATACTGAAAGATCTGCCCCTAAGTGGGGAATCACTGAAGTGGGGTTTGCAATCAGTGCAAAGAGGGAAAAATACACTCTCATTATTCATAGTCAACATGATTATGCCTCTGCAAAATGTAAAAGAACCTGCAAATTAATTATTAGAATAACTGAATTTAACAAAGTTGCTGGATCCAAGGAAAATATATAAGAAACAATCATGTTTATACACACTCATGAAAAGCAATTACAACAGAAACAAAAATTTAAATACCACTTATAATAGCAACAACAGGAAATACTAAAACAATACTCAAATATCCTGGAAGAAATCTAACAAAAGATGTATATTCAAAACTACAAAATGTATCAAGAGAAATTAAAATAGAACAAAAGAGAGGGAAATTACATGTTCATGTATGGGAAGACCTAATATTATAAAGATTTCACCTCCCTCTGAATAGATCTATGATTCAAAGGACTCACATCAAAATCTCAACAAGGTTCTATGTGCAAATGTCTACACGGAAATTGACAGAAAGATTCCAAATTTTATACGGAAATGCAAAGAACCGAACAAAGCAGGAGAATCTTGAATAACAAAACTGAAGAACTTAAAATCAGCAGAAGTAACACTTATTATAAAAGCACAGTAATTAAAGTATTGTGGTATTGGTACCAGGACAAACAGTGGAAATGAATAGAAACTCACATACATACAGTAATTTCATTTACAAAAAAGTGACACTGAAGTGTGCTGTGATCATGCCATGGAGGGTGGAATCTATCTCCCCACCTAAAATCGGTTCAGATGTAGAGACTGTTGACACCACACACATATCAACATATGAACTAAAAACAGAGTTACCATATGATCCCGCAATCCCATTCCAGGACATATATCCAGAGAATACTCAAATTTGACAAGATACATGCACCCCAATGTTCATAGCAGCATTATTTACAAAAGCCAAGACATGGAAGCAACCTAAATGTCCACTGACAGATGAATGGATAAAGAAGATGTAAGATATATATATTCTATTCTATTCTATATTATATATATTATAGAATATTACTCAGCCATGAAAAAGAATGAAATCATGCCATTTGCAGCAACATGGATAGACACAGAGATTGTCATATTAAGTGAAGCAAGTCAGACAGAGAAAGACAAATAAGATATCACTTATATGTGGAATCTCAAAAAAAATGATACAAATGATACAAAACAGACCCACAGACATAGAAAACAAACGTATTGTTACCAAAGAGGAAACAGGGGCAGGGGATAAATTAGTTATTTGGGATTAACATATACACACTGCTATATATAAAATAGATAACAAACAAGGACCTACTATATAGCACAGGGAACTACACTCAATATTTTGTAATAACCTATAAGGGAAAAGAATCTGAAAAAGAATAGATATATAAAACTGAATCACTGGGCTGTACACCTGAAACTAACATGACACTGTAAGTCAATTATACTTCAATTTTTACAAAAAGAAGGTATGAAGAGATTAATTACTTACATACTGGTCTTTCTGGGGAGAACGTGGCAGGAACAAAAGCCTGTCCAAAAATGGCGTGAGTGGCTTGACAGAAAGTGGGATTGAGTGCCCTGGTGGTTAGGGAGTGAGGCCATGGAAGAGTTTGCACACAGGGGCTAAGGCTTCTGTGGTTTGAACCTCCCACCAGCAGCACACAAGGTTGTGGGCAAGCTTTGTTATCAGCTTGCCCAGATGTAGGGCAGAAGGAAAGGGAGGAGATGGGGTTTGAGAGCTGTCAGTAGGCAAACACCAGAAATGGAATCAGACCTTTATTAGAGAGAGCAGTGGGGTAATTAATGGTGCCAGATTAACCAGGTACCCATTAGGAGGAAAATGAATCGGGACATCTACCTCACACCATACATAAAAAATGGACTCCAGGTGGATTGTAGACCTAAAAGGGAAAGTTCAAACAATAAAGCTTCTAGAAGCTAACATAGGAGAATGTCTTCATGCTTTGGGGGTACAAATAGATTCCATAAACAGAGCACAAAAAGCAATTATCTTAAAGGCAAAGATTCATAAGCTACTCCTCTTTATCGAAAGATACCTCTGAAGGAGAGAAACAGGGTGAGAAAACATTTGCATTTCATACATACATCCAACAAAGGTGTCAGGTATCGAACACATAAAGAATCCTACACAGCACAAAGATAAAGAAAACCCAACAGGAAAACGAGCAAAAGACAGGAGCTTAGCAAAAGAAGACATCCAAGAGAACAATAAAAATATTCAAAAAAGGGTACTGAAATTAGTCTTCAGTCAAATGCAAATGAAAACCAAAGAATCCCACTCTACATCCACCAGAATTAAAATTAAGATGACTGACAACCCAGTGATTAGCAAGGATGTGGAACAAATGAAACTCTTAGCCTTGCTGGTGTGAGTGTATTTGTTCCAACCACTTGGGAAATCTGATTGGTAGTGCTCACTAAAATATAAACATAATCCATATCCCATGATCCACCAATTCCATCCCTGGCAGATACACAACAGAAATGCAACCAGACGCACACCAAACGTATAAGGATGTTCTCAGCAACAACGATGACCAAAAACTGGGAAAGATCCAAATGTCCAGCAAAAGCAGAATGGATACATTTTTATACATTTATACAATGTAAAACTATCTGACAGTGACAATCAAGGAACTACTGCACATGCAACAACTATGAATGATTGTCGTTGAGTGAAAGAAGATATCACAAAGGAGTACATGTGGTAGAAATTCATTTATGAAAACTGCAAAAGTATTTGGTGATAGGATTCAGTTCCCTTTGGGTATTGGAGGTTGCGGCTGGGAGGGGACACTGGGGTGGGGGCGGTTCTTGAGTTCTGGTGATGCTTTCCCTCTTCGTCTGGGTGGTAGTTACACAGATGTGTTCAGTTTGAGAAAATTCATGGCAGTAAACACTTAGAATATTTGTACTTCTCTGTCTGTTATATTTCAACTAAAGAGCTTATTTAAAAAAAATGTTCTATATATAAAACAGATAAACCACAAGGACCTACTGTATAGCACAGGGAACTAGAGTCGATATCTTGGAATAACCTATAATGAAAAGGAATATGAAAAAGAATATATATATATTTATATATGGCTGAATCACTTTGCTGTACACCTGAAACTATCACAACGCTGTAAATCAACTATATTTCAATAAATAAATTTAAAAAATAAAAACATGTTCTGAAGGGCAGAAAACTAGCCTCCAGTATGACAGACACTAGGGAACAATCTCTTCACAGAAACTGTACCATATTGTAATACAGCTTTTTTTGTCCTGAAATTGCAAATGGAATAAAATCTACTAGTGCCTACTTTTTAAAATATGTTATGGCCTATAACATGCACACTGCACAATTCAAAACAAACGCTTTAAAAAGGTGAATCTCCAAAGCCTCCCCCTCCCCACTTTCAGTCATTTCTGTTCATAAGTCCAGTTGGTCGTTACAGGGTGTGGACCGTCATAGTGAAGGAGGGGACACAATCGGGATGAGACTAGAGAAGGTACCATATTATGGGCAGGGGCAGGTCTTTCAAGGTTTTTCTTCAGATTCCACCTGGGGCTCTGCCTGCTGCCCTAACTTCTGTGGGTCAGGCTTCCCAGTGCCTGCTCTAGAGCCCCTGGTGCACTGCGGGGTGAAGGGCACTTGGGGAGGGTCCCCAGGCTGGGTCACTTTAGGTAGCCCAGCATCTGGGAGGAGGATCAGCCAGCTTTCCCAACACACGCACGCACGGGCATACACAGAGACATACACACAGAGACACACACATACACGCATACACACAGAGACATACACACACATACACACAAATACACACACACACACACACATACACATACACACAGAGACATACACACATACACAAACACACTCCATCCTAGAGAGCAGCCTCCCACCTGGGCAAGACTGGAAGAAGGACAGAGACAGTGACAATGACATTTGGGGGAGATAAACAGGAGAGCCTGGAAACCAAGTCCCAGAATGGTGGGAAGGCGGAAACTCAGAGCGTGGAGAATAACCCTATAGGGAGAACCTATATGCGCTCAGTGTCTCCTTGGTTGGCCCCATAGTAAGAGTCAGTGTTTACCAGATAGGTGCTGTGTCTCTTTCTCTTTTGTTTTTTAATTGTGGTCAAATAAACACTACATAAAACTTACCATCTAGACCACTGTTACGCATATACTTCATTAAGTACATTCACACTGCTATACTACCATCACCCCCATCCATCCCCCATCTTGCAAAACTGAACCCTGTACTCCTTAAGTACTCATTGCCCCCCACCCCAAGTCCTTTATTGGATGAGAGAACAAAGAAGCTTCACGTCACAAAGCAATTTTCCATCAAAGCAGGGCTGGGCCTCAGGGGCTCTCTGGGTATCCTCCTGCCTTGGAGGAGTAACAATGACCTTGGGCAACCACAGCTGCAGGAGGTGGGATGCCTCCAGGTCCACCGGGGAGGCATGATGCATGCTCCCCTCACTACGCTGTGCCCAGCAGAGCCCAGCTCAGCTCTGCGTGTCTAAGACCTCATGTCCACGAGCCTATCTTCCGCTCTGGAAAGCAGGAATCAGGACATCTATCTTCAGAGTTGAAGGAGCTCTGATTCAGCCTGCTTCTACGGCTGTCTGGCACAGGGCAGAAGAGGGACGCTACTGCTGCTTCTGGATCAGCTGGGGAGGCGGAGGGAGGGAGGAATGAGCTGGCAGAGAGAAGGGAAATCACAGGCAAAGGGGGCCTGCCTCCCAGGCTGCCCTGTGCCCCCACAGAACCTCACGGAGGAACAGAGGCCAGCGGGGCTTGCAGAGCCCGACAGAGTCCTTGCAATGAACTTGGGCACGGCCAGGATGCTGCAAACTCCAGCCCAGCTTGCATACCCACTCCAACCCCCCAGAGGCTTGAGGGAAGGGAAGGAAGTTAGGATTTATCTCTAAGCTAATCGGTCTCCAAAGCTGTTTGATTTTTCTGATGTGAAATCTCACGGCATCAGAGGAGAGAGTAAATTTTCTTTGGCAACTGCCAGGTCTCAGCCTGGAACAGCTCCCGAGCTCTCCCACCACACTCTGGGCTGCAGGACCCAAAGCGGGGCTGGCAAGACAGAGTAGCGACAAAAAAACCAGACAAACATCCCAAGGAGCACCGCTTTTCCTCAGCCAGGACTTGGGGAAGCCGCACAGATATGCCAGCACTGTCATGGCTGAAAATAATGTTGGGGGTCGTCCTTGGGGACGACTCTCAGAATCGACCTAAGATGAACCATATCCACTGTCCCAAAGCACAGTGGCCACGACTGGAGATATTCGTTCAAAAGATTAACGCAGGTGCCAGATGTATTTCCATCACGGGGATTCCTTTCTGCTATCCCAAGCTTAACTCTGCCTCCCAGAGAGAAGAGAGTCACAGCTGGAAATGCCTGGATTCTTCTCCCTCCAGAAAATCAGAAGCTCTCTCCACCAGCACCCAAGCCCCTCGCCCTCCTGGCTGCAACCTCACACCTACCTCTTCTCCCCACATCCCTGACCCACACCCAACATCCATTTTCCATCCTCACCGAAAAATACCTTGTTCCCTCTGTTCACACCCTTTCTCCTCTCCCCCGCTGCTTGGACAGTTTTCATGCAAAAGAAAAAGACTACATACACTTTGTCTTTTAAAATCCTCCTCTTGGGACTTCCCTGTTGGCGCAGTGGTTAAGAATCCGCCTGCCAGTGCAGGGGACACGGGTTCGAGTCCTGGTCCGGGAAGATTCCACATGCCGCGGAGCAACTAAGCCCATGCATCACAACTACTGAGCCTGCGCTCTAGAGCCCATGAGCCACAACTACTGAGTCCAAGAGCCACAACTACTGAAGCCCGTGCGCCTAGAGCCTGTGCTCCGCAACAAGAGAAGCCACTGCTCTGAGAAGCCCGCGCACCACAAGGAAGAGCAGCTCCCGCTCGCCGCAACTAGAGAAAGCCCGCGCCCAGCAACGAAGACCCAACGCAGCCAAAAATAAATAAATAAATTTGTAAAATCCTCCTCTGTCTCCCACCTGCCACCACCCGGCCATGGCCACTGAGAGTCCCGAGCCCATCCCTCCTGGTTTCTGCCCACTTTCAGGCCTCTGCGGCTCCTCACCAAGTCCACCCCCAACCACGGTCTGACTCCCTGCTTCCACCCACCCCTCAAAAGTGCCTCCATCCCTCCTGAAGCGGGGATCCAACAATTCTTTCCCACCTCAAAGAAGTTCTTCTCTCTCCTAAGTTCCCACCTCTTGCCCCCTGCCAACCACTCCCTCTCTGGGAGGGACCCTCCCAACACTCTTCCCCCAGGGTCTCCCCTTGGGCCCCTCCTCCACCCCACAGCCTTCAATGCATCATCTCTCCCCAGGGCCACACGAAGCGTCACCAGGGCTCAGGGCTTCACCCCTGCACCCCACTTCCACATTCATCTCTGGCATCAGCCCCCTGGTGAAGCCCTGCCTGACGTTCTGCATGTCCGCCTAAACAGGACAGTCTGGGGCTTCCCTGGTGGCGCAGTGGTTGAGAGTCTGCCTGCCGATGCAGAGGACGCGGGTTCATGCCCCGGTCCGGGAAGATCCCACATGCCGCGGAGCGGCTGGGCCCGTGAGCCATGGCCACTGAACCTGCGCGTCCGGAGCCTGTGCTCCGCAACGGGAGAGTCCGCAACAGTGAGAGGCCAGCGTACCGCAAAAAACAAAACAAAACAAAAAACAACAACAACAACAAAAAAAACAGGACTGTCTGGCCCCTGCTACCTCATCCTCTGGCTCCTGCGTCAGGGCCCCCCCGCCCCTCGGTCCTGCCCCGCCTCCCTCCTTCTCTCTTCCAGGAAAGCACATTCACCTTTCGAGATGTGCGGTCAAGACTCACCTCCTTCTGCACAACCGACTACACTGACAGGCCACCTTTCCCCAGGGTCCACTCGTCACCTCCCTTAACACTCAGGGTGCACGGCCGCCGAAGCACTGGACACATCCCCCGGAGGCTGATCACCAAAGCGGAGGTCAGGCGCTCCCTTTCACACCTCCTAGGAGGACCTCGCCAGGAGCTGAGTCTCAGATCTGAGCCCTGAGGCCAGGACACGGTCGACGACTTGGCCTTTCTTGTGAATGAGGGTCTCTGCCACAGATGGGCACAGGCAGGAGTGGCGGGGGCACTTCCAAGGACTAACCTTCACCTTGACAGCCCCCCTGAAGGGCTGGCATGCCACCCCCATTTTTCCCTACAGATGTGTAAACCGACTGAAGGAGATCACGTGACTGGTCCAAGATGAGTCTGCAGTAACCACAGATTGTATGAAAACACAACTCTTTGCAGGACAATCTGCCACAATGGGGGAGACCCCAGCTGCGTTGCTCGGGGAGACTTCAGGAATGTCTCCATAAACATAAACGCTGTTTATCAAGCAGTCCAAGACCAAGCTAGGGTGTAAGAACTGTTCTGACTTCAGGTAGCATTTCCTGGTGTATCTAGAAGCACGTATGGTAAAAATAAGTTTGGAAAATGATGTGTTAAGTGAATTAAATGAGTTGCTTTCTTGCAGGACTTGTCAAGGCCTTTAATACGGCACTCTGGGACCCAAGAGGGGGCGGTACACACAGTGTGTCCCAGCCCGACCTGAATGTGGGCTGCTATTTTCGGGACCATCTCCTGGGACTCCACAGAGCACAGTTGGAGAAGACCAACGTACACACTCATGTAATTAATTAGAACTGGATATAATTAACTGGATCTGAATATCATTAATAAAACATTACATACAGAAATGGCTAACTTCCTTTCATTTAATCACACGAATTATGTTGGACTCAACAGAGTGGCAGCTCGGAGCGCTATTTTCTTGACACATTTTTCATTTTTTAAAAAAGGTGTTGATGAAATTTTTCTCTCCTAACATGCAACTTAAAAAAAAAAAAATGGTGTCAGAGCAGACGTTTCCAAGTACTTGAGAACATACACACAAAGGCTGGAAAGCAGATCAGAATGGCTGCTCTTTGCTTCCTCCAAGGAAGGAAATGACAGCAGTGGGGAGCTTTTATGTGCTACTCCCTCCTCATCTGTGATGTGGTTCATTCTCACGACCACGCCCCCAAACCGTGAGTCCCCGCTTGACAGATGAGGAAAATGAGCTTCTGAAAGTGTGAGAAATCAGAGCTACACAGCGATCACAGGTTTCCTGAGCATCGACGATCCATGGTGGACACGGTGAAGGGTCAGAACAAGTGGGTGAACAAGCCCACAAAGAGATCAGCGTTCACGCAGGAGAGCACAGGGCAGGCTTAAATGTGGCTTAAATGTCCAACTGAAGCTTCTGAAAAGGGAGCCTGTGAGCCCTGTCCATCGAGATGGACAGAAGCACATAGAAAAGAGAGCCAGAAAGAGCGCTGAAAAGACCACCTGCATGGACGCTGCTGCTGAAGGAACCCAGCCAGACCACTGTGCAAAGCCCGGCTCACTCAGCTGAGACGGAAACAACCCATGTCCACCGACAGATGATGGGACAGAGACAATGCAGTCTACACAGACAATGGAACAGGACCCAGCCTTTAAAAAGAAGGAGACCTTACCATTTGCAACAACACGGAGGGATCTGGAAGACATTATGCTAAGTGAAATACATCAGTCAGAGAAGGATGGAGCCTGCATTATTCCTCTTATGTGGGGCATCTGAAACAGTCAGTGGGACAGAGGTAGACAATAAAATGGGGGGGAGTGGAGGGGGGTATAAAGTGTCAAGTTTGCGAGATGAATCAGTTCTAGAGAGATACCACACAGCACAGCGCCTAGTTAACAGTAAGGGGTGCTATGTTCCTAAAAAAAATTTTTAAAAAGGTAGATCTCATGTGAAGTGTTTTTACTACAAAACAAACAAAAAAACAAAGGGATACAAGGAAACCTTCGGACACAATGGGTATGTTTATTGCCTGGATGGTGGTGATGGTCACACAAGTGGATACATCTGTCCAAGCTCAGCAAGATGTATACATGAATGACGTGCAGGTTTTTGGTAGACCAGTTATACCCCGATAAAGCTGGGGGAGAAAAAAGAAGTCCTGAGCGCTTCAATGAAGAGAGGAATCAGAACTGCGTGTAAAATGGTCAGCCCAGGAAGTCAGCAATTACAGTGAGTTAGAGGATTATTAGCCAATGCAAAGGAGCAAGACAGCCCTGCCAGAGGGACACGGGAGCAGTGTGGCGCACACACACGATGTAAGCAGTTCTTTGCAGGAAACCACCTTTAGCAGGAAGCCCCTTTCCTTGTCACTTTAGCAGAGCTATACTGTCACTAACCTTAAACCAGGCATCCCCAGGCTCTACTCATCTCCGGCCCAAGCACACCTTTCAAATCTTTTGACCACACAATACCTTGCCTAACTTGTCAGTTCTTTCCGTAGATCAAAGACGTAGAAATGAAGAATAAGGAATTAACAGATGACTAGATCTCTTCCCTAGCTTCCCCTTCAGTAATCACGTGAACAAACTGTGTGAACAAGTTGGCATCTAAAGATCACGAGGACTGACAAGCCTGCACACGGCGGGGAGGGCGACAACTCTGACCCCCCCATCTTCGTGATTAACTGAGATCACGTCCCCTTTTTCCTCTTTAAAAACTTTCCTGGCCAAGCGGAATCTTCGGAGGTGGTTTCTGGGGGACACTGAGTCCACCGTCTCCCCAGATTGCCGGCATTCTGATTAAAGACAACTTTTTTTTTCTACCAACACTTGTGAGTCTGATTTTGTAAGCGGAGAGCAGTAGGACCCCATTCAATTCCACTGAGGTGTTCAACAGAACCTCTTCTTTCATCAACTTTTCAAACACAAGAGAAGCAGGGGTAGAGAGCAAGCTCACCAACAGCCATGAACACACTGTTCAGGCTTGAAAACCTTATCACCTTCTTCTTCTTATTGGCCCACTCTTTTCAATTATGTTGTTTTTTCCTTATTGATCTGAAAGAGTCCTTTTTTTTTTTTTTTTTTTTTTACCCAGACTGGAACACGAACCCGTGTCCCCTGCATCGGCAGGCGGACTCTCAATCACTGCGCCACCAGGGAAGCCCTGAAAGAGTTCTTTATACAGACAGAATACCAATCTCTTACAGAGAATGCATCACAGATATTTATTCCAGCTAGTAGTTTGCTTTAAACTTTACTGCCCCTTCTCTTAAAGAAGTTGCCAATATTAATGGTCTTTTATGACGTGTCTGTGCGCAAGTGTATGTCTTACCTTTTCCTACCTCAAGGGCATACAGAAAGTCTCTTCTATGTATTTTAACATCATGCCCTTCATTTACGTCTTGAGTCCTATTGGCATTGACCTGTGTGTATGCTGTGAGGTAGGGATCTCATTTGCTCTTTTCCCATGTGGACAACCGCTGTCCTGCATCCTTTCCCACCTGGACAATAACACATCTCTGCCATCCCCTGGGTTCCCAGGCAGGTAAGCATCTTTTACAAGGCTCACTACCCTGTCCACCCATCCGATTCTGTCTCTCCTACTAAGATATCACAAACCTTAACCGTCACTTTCCATCAGGAACCTCACTCCCCCACTCTCATAGCAGCTCCACTTCATGTTTTCTTTTAACGTCTGGTGACTGGGAATATCTCTGTCTTTCTCAGGATCTTATGTTTTAGGACCATTCTTGGCCAGATTTTACACAGCACTGGCATGTGTTTGTACTTGGGCGAGGGCATGCTGACATCCGAAGAGCCGGCCATTTTCACAAATGCAACATCTTCTAACTTCATGTAGTTTCTGAGACTTGCCCATGATTTAAACACAGCTTATTAATCTTTCCAACATTCCTTCAGGATGATCACTGAATTTATATAATTATGACTCACGCATTTTACAGATCAAGGCCCTGGTGGATAGATATCATAGCAATAGTGAGGCCTAGAATTTAATTCTCCCGGGGGGGGGGGAAAAACTAGAACACAGCCCCCAAATTTTACTATGAGTGGAAGCATATTCACAAAGTTATCCTGTGGAAGGACAGCAGGCACACTCTGAGGATTAGTATTCCGAAGTTACAGAATGGTTCCCTCGTGGTAGAAAAATAAATATACCCAGGTCTCTTCTCTCCGAAGATCTCTCCTCCCAGAGATTCATTCTGGCAAAACTGTCAGTTAAAAATATCCGTCTCATTGCCACTTTTCTCTCACAGAAGAAATATGCTTTTCTGCAGAGAACCCTGATGAGTATATTCACTTAAACGACGGTCCCGCCACACTGCAGATGGGTGAGTGCAACTGGCAAGAGAGCTTGGCCTCTCATCATTTGCAGCTGATTTTGATACTCTAATGATATTATGGGATGCATAAATATTCCACTAGGTCTTTTCTGGGCTCAGAAGAAGGAAATAGCTTATACCCTAGAGGCACAAACAGAACTGCCCCATGGTATCCATCAGAATGCAATGACGATTCCAATTTCGTTAAGAAAACCCTCAAGAAGCCAATTTCATGGTGGAAAGTCCCTAGAAAGCAGATGGAGTGTGGTGGCTGCTAGACCCTGGGCTCCCAGAAGGCCAGAATTTCACCGTCATTTGTGAGACTACTTCTCCATCAGTAACATCTCTGTTAGGGAACCGTTGACCAAAGCCGCCCACCTTGGCCAGGAACGATGATAACCGCTTGCCTGAGTTGTCTCACAACAGGAGGTGCCGATAAAGAACACGGTGCTGCCACCGAAAACTAACGGGGAGAATTCGGGAGTGGCTGAAAGGAAGCAGGAGACGCCAGCCCATAATATGTCCTGACAACCTCCCAGAAACCCTCGCGCTGGAATCCATCTTGGCTGAGAGATGCACGTACCACCAGGAAGGACCCTGAGTCAGAGGGATTGGCCAGAGACAAGCCGGAAACTAACCCCATCACCATAAACCTGAGACTGCGAGCCACGTGGAGAGCAGTCCTCCTGGGTTCCCTTACCCTCTGCTCTCTGCCCGGGCGCCCCTTCCCAATAAAGTCTCCTGCTTTGTCAGCACGTGTGTCTCCTCGGACAGTTCATCTGCGAGTGTTAGACAAGAGCCCACTCTTGGGCCCCGGAAGGGGTCACCCTTCCTGCAACACCTTCACAAGCTATCCCTAACTGTCAATTATAATAAAAATCTCCTCCCCTTCCAGAATCCCCCAAAATTCTTTAGCATTTTCGCGGCGGAGGGCGGTTGACGCATCTACTCTATTTAAGGCTGAAGTATGTTTACAACTCTAAGTGGAAAATCAAACCGGAAGGAAAAGGCTTTGCTGAGAGCACAAAAGTAAATTCACAAGCTTTGAAGACTGACAGCTGAGGAAATGTTCAGAAAAATACTCATTTATTCCTATGTCCAAACCCATTAAAAATCATACAACTCCTCTGAGGTTTCACCCTCCGCTTCCTTGGAGGGGGGCTGATTGTTCTATGTCCCTTAAATGCCTTGTGGCTGTGCCCCACTCGTACACTCTCAAAGCTGAGATGGGGGAGGGGGCAGGGCACAACCATTAAAAGAATGACAGAGCCGTGGAGGACATGACATAAAGCGGTTAGAACCAACTAGGCCCAAGATGGCAGAAGGTTCGACTTCTGATGGACCTTGGGCCTCGTTATATGCTCATTGTAATACGCTAGCTAAATGACACATCCACAGGTGCCATGAAAGTTCTGAGGCCGACCATAAAAGGCCGAAATGTGGGTGGTGGTCTGATTCCTGGAAATCACTGCCCCTTCTTTTCCCACTCGTTAGCTATGAAATTACCCAGCCCATAAAAACTAATCACCCCATATTTCAGGGCCTCTCACCTTCTGAGATGAACCACACTCTGTCTATGGGGTGTGTATCTCTCTAAATAAACCCGCTTTCCCACTTAGTTCCCAGGGCAGAGCCCTCTTGCCTGTCTGCTTGTAGCCTTCACAAGCGTCCCACATTAATAAGTATACTTCTTACCTATCACTTTGCCTCTTGCTGAAGTCTTTCTGCATCGAGACATAAAGAACCTGAGCCTCCTTAAGTCCTGAGACCAGGTGTGCAGTTTCAGCTGGGAAATTGTGGGTTCAAGACCCACCCGAGGTGTGACTGGGTTCGAGTCCCAATCTGAGATGTGCGGTTTCAAAGCCACCGTGGAACCCATCGAGGACATTTGGGACAAGAACGCTCCCCAATTCGACGTGAGGGAATTCCTGCCCAAGCACAACACAGTGATTGATTAGCACCACAGAGGCAGGGTAGATGCCGGATTAGCGAGTGGAATAAATGAAGCTGCCTTGCTTTACAAAACGATGGTCTCTCAGCAGCTCCAAGTAGCGAGGCCTGTGTTCTTCTGCTACCCCAGGGGCAAAACGATGGCTTTGAACCATTGTCTAGACACTCCGGTATCCCATCTCCACTGGTGGTCGTCATCCTCCTCAGAATTCACACAGAGCTTCCCCGTTGGGGAATGCAGTTGCCCTCTCCTTTGGTTGTCCCAAAGCCACCCTACACACGACACTCTGGACGGCTGCCCAGGGCGGCTCCATGCAACTAGCAAATGCTCCTTCCCACTGTGGATGAAAAATGTTGCCTGCAGTAAGAGCAAACAAAGGATGCTGTGGCCATCAAGCCATCGGCCATTACCATAGCCCCCACTGTGAGCCCTGAGGGAACTTAGGATGAGAAAACACAGGATACTGGCCCCAGAGAGCTGAGGTGCACATCAAAGGAATGATGTCAGTGAGCCCAGACTCTTGCATCTTCTCATACATAGAAAAGCACTGAATTCCTTAACTTGACATATCTGGTTTTCTTTGGTTACGAGTAATCTTTTGATGTTCCAACTACATGATTTTGTTGCAAAAACTTCTGTATGTCCTGTCTCCCCCTTCCTTGCCTCTTCAGGGCAGTCACTTAGAGCTACCTGAGATGCTGTGCCTGGGCTTGAAGTCCTCATAAAGTCCGCCAAATGAAACATAATTCTTAACCTTTAGGTTGTGTTTTTTTTTTTCAGTCGACACCATGGATGCATAAGAACCCATGGAATCCACCAGAAGCTGGGACCTGCTCTGGTCATCATGCTCACAATGCCTGGCTCGGCCTCCTAACCCCTAATGACATTCTCTTCTTCAGACATACTCCAACCCATATACCAGCTTCCCTACTACCCAGCCACAGGGGTGTCTTTGGCCCCAGAAGAAGAGGCCAGCACCTTCAGCCCAGAACCCATATCCTACAAACCTCCCCTGTACCAGGTGCTTGCCTGGCACCTGGCCTACAGACCTGTGCAAATCTGCTCGTACAGGCCCTCCAGGGCAAGAGGAAGCCAAGAGCCCACCGTGGATCAGTGGGATGAGGGCCACAGGACAGCTTCACCCACAGGGTGGCAGCGACTCGGGGCCGCCCCTCACCCCTAGTAAGCTTAAGAGGGCTCTTAGTGGGCTTCTCTGGTGGCGCAGTGGTTAAGAATCCACCTGCCAATGCAGGAGACATGGGTTCAAGCCGAGGTCTGGGAAGATCCCACGTGCCACGGAGCAACTAAGCCCGTGTGCCACAACTACTGAGCCTGTGTGCCACAACTACTAAGCCCATGTGCCTAGAGCCTATGCTCCGCAACAAGAGAAGCCACCGCAATGATAGGCCTGCGCACCTCAATGAAGAGTAGCCCCCGCTCGCCGCAACTAAAGAAAAGCCTGTGCGCAGCAATGAGGACCCAATGCAGCCAAAAATAAATAAATAATAAATTGATTGATTTTAAAAAAGAGTGCTCTTTGTAATCAGAGTTAAAGTCTCCTACTCGGCATCCTGGCATTTCAAAACAGTGGACTTCTCGTAGACCAGTAATAGAGGACTGCACTGTTGGTGATGTGCATCTACTTTCAATCTGAACAGGAATCTGGTGGGAGTTACACAAATAAATCCTGGAATCCATTGAAAGCAGCACTTTTGCCCCTTTCCTGTTTACCCATTTCTGTCCCCCTCAAACCTTAAACACCTAATTATAGGAATGAGATCATAAAGCAATTGAAACTAACTCCTGACTTAGGCTCTCCTGAACGTGTACCATGCCTTGCCTAACCTGTCGATTTTTTCCTAGATAGAAAGAAGTAAGAATGAAGTAGTTAAAGAATGACTAGCTGGGACCTCCCTTGCAGTCCAGTGGTTAAGACTTCCCCTTCCAATGCAGGGGGTGCAGGTTCCATCCCTGGTCAGGCAGCTAAGATCCCACATGCCTCACAGCCAAAAAACCAAAACATAAAACAGAAGCAATATTGTAACAAATTCAATGAAGACTTTAAAAATGGTCCACATCAAAAAGATCTTTTAAAAAAAAGAATAACTAGCCCTCTACCCCCGCAGTAGCCCTGCAGGCAGATCACGTGGGCAAGGCAACATCTGAAGAGTCGCCAGACCACACACAATGGAGAATGATGCAGAACGGAACCTCTTGCCTCGATGATTCACTAAGATTCTTTCCCCCATTTTTCCCTTTAAAAATTGTCCTGGCTGATTAGAATCTCCGGAGTTGGTCTCTGGACATGAGCCCACGATCTCCTCAGATTGCACCTTTCCTTTCTACTGACACTTGCCTCTCGAATGACTGGCTTTTGAGTGGTGAGCACCCGGACCGGAGTTTGGTAATACCATGAGGACTGTGGTTTACAGAAGCATAGTATAATGAGGAGGGGATGTCGTGTGTGCACTGGGGAGCCTGGGGGAGGCATCACTTCCGGGCAACTGAGAAATAAAATTCATATTTACGGCAAGACCAGAAAAATCTAAACCAAAAATTTTCTCTGCCCTTTGGCCTCCTCTCTCCCCTCACTGTGCACTGTGTGTCTGCACTGTGCATTGACCATCAGGGGACCATCGACCTCCCCCATCACAGAAGTACCTGCTCGAGCACGAAAGGCAACACTCCCCTAGCATCAATGGGACAAGGCCTTAAAAGATAACACTCTTCTTGATCTCGTAAGGGGTCACAATGACGCTTAGATCCGGATCATGTAAACTGTCAATAAGAAGTCATTTGATGTGCAGCCCTCCGTCTCAAGAAACTTATATAACTGTGCCTTGACTTCCAACGGACAGAACAGTTCTCAGAGCTTTCTGAGATGTGCTTCCTGGGTTATAATCCTCCAATGGGGCTTGAACAAAATTTTCCATCTCTTTCTTAGAATGACTGATTAATTTTTCGTGGACACAACGTAAGTGCCCAGCAGTGGGCCCAGGGCTCAACGGCCCTTGACTGTGAATCAGACCCCAGCTTCAGATGCTCTGTGCTCAGATTAGTACTGATTATACAGACCCAGCTCCCCAGGAGGTGAAGAATTAGGACAGCTGCCCAGCCCCCACCCCCCGCAGGGCAGCGTCCCTCCAGTAAAACAGCCCCGTTTCACACACGTCAGAAGCAAAACCTCACGCCATGCAAGGTTACCTCTTATTTCTTACCGAAAACTAGCGGTTTGGTAAGGTCCCGAAAACCCTCCTGATGATGCAATCTTTCTGGAATAAAACAGAAGAAAAGAGAGGAATTTACTTTGGTTTCAGGAATGATAAGGGCGCACCTATAGAGCATAGAAATTTAAATGAGTGAGAGGCTTTGAATACCTGGGAAAGTGAACTGATTATAATTCTAATGAGATGATCAGAAATCACGCCGAAACAAATACTTAAAATGTTTCTTTAGCCATTCATCACACGATTATTGCCTTCACATTGTGTTGGACAAATAAAGCGATGGCTTATGTATCACTCTGGCTGCAGAGACTCTCAGCATTTCAATGAAGCTCCTCAAAGCCCTCATGAATATGTATTTTCCCACAACAAAGCTTGACCCCACTAGTTGGCAGAACCGGTATTCTGGGACACTTTCCGAAGAGGTGGGTGTGCGTGTGGGGACTGCAGGGGGATGAAAAGAGATGAAAGGAGACAGAGAGGAGGCAGACCACCTCTCGTTTCCTCTGCCCAGGTTCCCAGCCCACCCTTCCTCCTGGGGGGTGCAGTTTTATAAAGAGAACAGAAAAGAGGACATTGGGTTTCACAGTCCCCTTGAACAGAGGATGCTTTGCAAACTTGGGCTGGAGAGGAAAGCCAGAGTCAAGGGCATCAGGATGGCAAGAACCATGGGTTGGATCAGGAATTCATGGCGGGGCAGAAGAAGCCCCAGCCCGTCCCTCTGCAGGGACGGGGAGCCCGGGGTAGTGCAAGAGGACGGGGTTTCCGGGTCTGAAATATCACATCCAAATTCCTTTCCTCCCTCCAATATGGCTGAAGACAGGGTAAGTGATAAAAGAATTTCTTGGTTCCTTTCAAAACCATGGCAATGGCCG
>NW_020173040.1:3726417-3739074 GCF_003031525.2 Neophocaena asiaeorientalis asiaeorientalis
CCCCGCCCCCCACCAACCCCACCATCATCCCATTTTATGGGAATGGAAGAACTGGGAGCATTTCATGAACAGCTGTGCTGGTCGGGTCGGGAAGTCCACCTTCAATCTGGCCCTGGGGTCTGAAGTCATAGGGGATGGCGTCATTCTTCGGGGAAGACAACAGGGTCTTGCTAGCGGCGCTGGCAGCCAACGGCTTCAACTTCATCACAAAGGTCCACTCTGGACTCAGTGTTGTCACTTTTCTAAGGGAGCCTGACAGCCGCTCTCATTTCCCTGGACAGACATTCCTAGCAGTGGGGTTTAATGAGGAAATTTGGGGGCCACCCAAAACTGGCCCGGTGCAGATGCCTCGGGTCCATATATAAGGGGAAAATGATGCTCTAACCCTTAGAAGGCTGCAGACGCTTCCATTCTGATCAAGCCACAGCACCGTAACCTGCTTGGCTCTACTCAGGGGGAGCTGGATGTTTGCATCGCTGTTCAATTTCTTTCCACGGGTACGTGCTTCTGCTGCCTCTCAAATCCCTCCATGGCATCGGCCTCGGCTCCGTCATGTGTAAAATGTGGACAGTGGGAACCGCCTTAAAGGAGGATGGGAAGGTGAAACCCCACCTCTAGAACACTGCCTGGGGTCACCAGAATCAACAGCCTGCCCCTTCTTCCGCCAAACCCCACCACCACAGCGCCTCCAGGAGGCTGGTGCTCATCCTAAATGTTACATCCAGTGGCAAGAACCTTTCCCTGGGCAGTGGGGCGTTGGGAGGGCGGGCTCAATTCCTCACTCTGTCCCAGGTTCGCTCTGTGACCTCAAGCAGATCGCTCAGAAAGGTCACTGTCCTGCCTGGGCATCCTCCACCCCAGCTCTGACCAGTAGTGACCAAGAAGGACAGCAGGGAGGGTCCTGGAAGCCTCCAGCACAGGCTGGAGTCCTCCGCACTTGTCCCTCCCTCCCTCCTGGCCCTCCAGCCACCACCACCCCCAACACCGTGGGCCGTGGAGGGGCCCATCCACCCAGAAGTCCAGCACCTCCCACCCCTCCAGGCCCAGAAGCACCTGGGGGACCCCGGAGCTGGTCTGCAGGCTTCCCTGCCACCCCACTGTCTTCAAGCCGCTCAAAAGGACAGTGTCGTCCACCTGGAGCCTGAACATCCCGCCTGCTCCCCGCGGGTTCCCAACCAAGGTGTGCAACCATCAAAGCACTCTGGAAGGACAACCAGCGGCACCCGGCACCTTACGTAAGGCTCTTCCACCAGCAGAAAACAGGCCCACATCTTAGCTCAATTTAGAATCGGTTTTTAAGTGTCTATTAATAGGCTACACGCGAGCACCCGTTGTGGATGGCGGGGAGTCAGGGCTCCGGGCTCCCGTCCACCGCTAGTCATTAGCATTCTTTTCATGTCTGTCTTCTCTCATTTTCCCAGCAGCATTTTAACTCAACAGCAAGGTCACCTACCACTTGGACCCAGTGCCACTTTTCATTTTCTCTAAAGAAAAATACGAATTTTCTTTTCCCTCAGCGGTGCCCCCTCCCCCACTCTGGGGACCCCTGGCTTGCACTGTCTAGAGCAGGGCTGTGTTTTTTGATGACCTGCATCTCCAGATAGATGGTTCATCTCAAAGACAAGTCCAACGAAGTCGTGAGTGGGGAGATCCAGGAAGTCCTTGGGGGTCCGCTGTCGCCTCCCTGGTTGGCTCTGAGTCCACCCGCCACCTGGCCAGGCACAGCCGGGAGGCCCACACCATCAAGAGGCCAGGATGAACCTGGAGATTCAAATACGGTTTGGAACATTCAGGCTCTTCTCAGCCACGTGTGGCCCGGTCACTCCTCTTTGTACCAAACACACGTCCCGGGTCTTTTCCTACCCCCTCTGGGGGCAGCCATGGCCAGGTCACCTCCTCTGTCCCTCTCGGCCACTTGTGACTAGACAGAAATCCAAGAGCCTGATCTTCTGGTAACTCACAGCCACTCCTTGAATAATCCCTCATCAACCTCCAGGCTGGAAATTAAGCACACAGGTCTCTCCCCACAGATTAGAACAAGCCACTGTCTAAGTTGTTGGTCCATTCACAGGCAGGTTGGTTGGCTTTTAGGCTACCCTGCAGCCCAACTTCCCTGGTGAGACAGGAAACAGGAAGTCCCAGGAGCCCAGGAGACTCCGTCTGCCCCACATGCTGACAACTGGATTCTCCGGGGTCCAGGGCCCCCAGCCCTCAGAACGAGTGCAGAACGAAAGGCAGGCCCTGGCCCTGGGCACTGACCCCACAGCTGAATCCAGGCACAGGGAACACTTCCACGAAGAGCCTTTCAGCTGCCTGACTTCAAACACCACTAGGTTCGGTTCTGCTACGAATACTGTTGCTGAGGCAGCTGGCGTTCGGTTCCGGGAGAAATTCATTTTCTCACAGGATGCCACCTCCACTGCCACTGGAGGGTCCCCATTATTCCACATGCACATTTCTGGCAATAAATTGGATCTATGATCAAACAGAGCCTTTGAAGTGCCACGTTTCCAGACACTCGGGAGATAAACAGAAATTCCAAATATTCCTTAGAGTGGATGGTTTATAGCTTTGCTGACGAAGGTACTCAGCGCCTTTGATATTATGGCAGGGGAATCAGTGGGAAGTCCCAGATTCAGAAAGATCCTTGAGGCTCCACGGTGGCCCAGGGGGTTGGGGAAGGGGACCAGGAAAATGGCAATGGCCCCAGACAAGCCATATCACAGGGCCCCTCACTCAGAGCAGGAGATGTTGCCCAGGGAGCCCAGGAAGGGGCAGTGCTGGTGGGAGAGGGGTCAGAACCAATCTTCATAAGCATTTTCTCGCAAAGTTAAGGCAACATCCACAGCTTCACGGACTCCCAGACCTGGGAGCTGTCCTGAGGGGCACCTGGGTTCAAGGAGCAGAGGACAGAGGTCACTTGTCCACAGCAGAGGTGGAAAGTCTGCCTGCAGATGGTGCACTGACCTCTCGGTCTTAAAGAGCGGCCGGGGGCACACACAGCAGAACCACCATCCCACTGTCCGAAATCAGATTTCTTCCTCCAGCTGACCCAAGAGCTACGGCTGAATTTCCTTGAGTTAAATGGGCAATGCTGGCCTTTGTAAGGGGCTGGCCCCTGGGCACACAGGTGTGGGGATACCTGGGAAGCTGTGGTGTAGAACAGGTATGATCTGATGAGCAGGAATATCCCAGGTTCCATGAAGCACTTCCTGATGGAAGATGGGGCCCCGCTGAGCAGAAGCCCTGAGCGGGGGCTGGGAGGGGTGTGTGCAGAGCACCACGGCCATGGTCAGGGTGCATCAAAGGCAGACATCATCAGCACATCACAGCCAGCTCAGATGTGGCTCCTGCTGGTCCTAGCCTGGTGGCTGCAGCCAGCACTGAGAGCCAGGTATCTGTGGGACTATCACAAGGGAAAGCTTGGAACGAGGGTTCATGCTTGCACGGTCTTCTCAGCCCAGCCCAGGTAGACACGGGACTCGCCTGCACAGGCTGCCTCGCAGAGGGGACAGTCAGTTGGCAAAGGTCAGCATCTGGCAGGTAAGCCGCTGCTCGAGGTGGCTTGTGGGACCTGGCTCTGCAGCTCAGCCAAGCTGCCCCAGGGGATGCAGTGAGATGGCCCAGTGTCCCCTCAGGTGTGGCTGGAACCACAGGATGGAATTGCGGAGGTGGCGCGGATGCTCCCCCAGGTTGGGATATATGTGGTTTATTGTGGGGCAGGGAGTCTGCTGCTTCCTGAGGGGACACACAGGGACAATGTCCGATGGGTACAGCAGGGTCATAACAGGGCGGGGAAAGAACTGGGGCCCCAAGAACCGGCCACAGACCAGTGACCATGGGGAAACAGGGGCTGAACTCAGGGAGGGGCTCCAGGTCCTCAGAGCCCGATGGACGTGGACGATGCAGCCCAGATCTTGGTAAGAAAGGGGCTCGGTGTTGGGAGACAATGATGGTAAAGTTGAGATGCTCCATTGATGGGCACCAATGGGCTGTTTATAAGTAAAAATCTTAAATTCTAAATAACGGAGTCCCCTAGCAAGGAAAGCCTTCAAATGCTAATAACTCCACTTATAAGTACCTGCCTGTATTATTTCGCTCCTTCTGGGCAAGAAGTTGTGTCTTTAGAATCAAAAGTTCAAACCTTCAGATTCTCATTTGTGCAAATGTTTTGGGAACAGACTGGCTTTCAAATCCAACTTCAAAGGTCTCAAAAAGCAATTGTTTTGTTTGAGAAGGTGGCTTCTAAACACGCTCTTAAAATATTGAATTAAGGATAACATACAAATCGCTACCATTAAAATGATCAAAACCCTCCATTCTTGGAAGTTTAGCTTTCCAAGTCTGGAGGCGACGGGCCACTGGGGATGCTAACCTTCTGCCCCCAGATTCCTCACTTCCTGCTCCAGGTTCCAACAGGTAGACTTTCTGTGTGATTAGTTTACTGAGTAGGAACTCCTCTTTCAAGGGGGTCTTTGCTCCCCTCATGGGGCCTGTGAGGTCACCCTGAAGGCACAGCTGGCAACAGAGATGTGGGGTAGCTCCATCTGTTTCAAAGCCCAGAAATTTGGTATAACCTAAACTAGCTATAATGTTCAATATCTCTAATTTACTTTTTCCATGTTTGTTTTTATTTTTATTTATTTTTGGGGGCTGCATCGGGTCTTAGTTGAGGGATCTTTCATTGTGGTGCCTGGGCTTCTCTCTATTTGAGGCACGAGGGATCAGTAGTTGTGGTGCACGGGCTTAGTTGCCCCATGGCATGTGGGATCCTAGTTCCCCAACCAGGGATTGAACCGGCGTCCCCTGCATTGGAAGGTGTGTTCTTAACCACTGGACCACCAGGGAAGTCCCTCCACGTTTGCTTTTATGTAAAATCCTCTGGGGTTCTACTAAATAAACCTGGGAGCTCCTTACGCAGTGTTGAGCTAATTAACATTGGGGCTGAATCAATGAAAGGTGTCCTGACTCAACTGGGCCTTAATCCTCCATAAACTTGACCTTGAGCAGCAGATGGTGACCTGAGGACAGAAGCACAGTTCCCCCTGCTCTTTGTGGCAGGGGTGTTTACAGTGCAATCCTGACACGTTTCTCCAGTGGTTCTCGATATTAAACCAGTCTTGTGTTCTGGACTCCTTCCCTGGCTTTGTGGAAGGAAAGGACAGTGCGACACTAAGGTATAAAAAAACCAGAACTCAGTGCCAAGGCTGAAAGCGATCCACCAGGTCTGCAAAGACGCCAGGAGGGAAGCGGGGGTCAAGATGAGCCCTCCCAGCCTGGGTCTGTCTGGCTCTCCTCATTATTATTCCTTCCTAAGCAAGTGAGGCTTCTATTTTTGCTGCAAGGCGCCGGATGCCTTCCAATCCCCCTGCCATCTCCTGGAGAGAGGCTGGGATTTCATTTTCTATTCAGGCAGCTCAGGGATGCTGAAGGGAGGGTCATCCAGAAGACTGGGAGCCAGACAGAAGCACTACCTGCCAATCGTATCAAAAGAGGACGCAGCGCTCTGGACAGCTCTGGGCAAAATGACAGGGCAGGCACGCAGTCTGGGGGGCCACTCAGGACCTGGTGCAGTAAAGGTTATTCAGTCCATCCTGTGCTCGCCATGACAGGCACTCATGCTTCACAGGTGGGAACTTTTAATCCTCCCAGCACCACTGCAAGGTAGTGAGGGTGGTCATCATCCCCATTTTACAGATGGGGAAACAGGCTCATATAAGGTATTGAGGCCACACAGGAAGTGCTAGGGCTGGGATTTAATCCTGGCACTTGCCCCCGAGTCCATGCTCTTAGCTCCCACATTATGCTGGTAGGAAGAAATGGGGAAAGATATTTATAATATGTAAACCAAATGAGGGATCATTAAGAAATCAATAAGAAAAACAAAAATTGAGCAAAAGGCATGAACTAGTAATTCACAGAATAATAAATACATAAAATAAATATATATATATATGAAAAGATGTTCAACCTCACTGGCAGACAGAGAAATGCAAACTAAGACCCCTTATAGATACGCTTCCCCCACCAAACATTAAAAACATCTGACAAGGGCTTCCCTGGTGGCTCAGTGGTTAAGAATCCACCTGCCAATGCAGGGGACATGAGTTCGAGCCCTGGTCCAGTAAGATCCCACATGCCGCGGAGCAACCAAGCCTGTGCACCACAACTACTGAGCCTGCGCTCTAGAGCCTGTGCTCCGCAACAAGAGAAGCCACCGCAACGAGAAACCCGCGCATGGCAACGAAGAGTAGCCCCCGCCCTTCACAACTAGAGAAAGTCCACGCACAGCAACGAAGATCCAATGCAGCCAAAAATAACATAAATACATTTTTTTAAACGAAAAGCATTAAAAATATATATATCTTAAAAAAAAAAAACATCTGACAATACCAAGTGTTGTCACTGCATAGGACAAGGGGGACTCACACACGCAGCTGGCAGGAGTGCTCATCAGGAGACCCACTTTGGAAAACAAACTTAGCTGCTTTGAGAAAATCTGAAGACTCGTGTACTCTCTCCTGCAACAATTCCCATCCTTGCTAAATATTCTAGACAAATCTGGCTCATGGTCACACAGAGATGCACTGCATATTCCTAACAGGCTTGTCTTAACAGCAAGAAACTGGGGAGCCCCTAAACAGACAGATTACATCACATTCCTACAATGAACCCCACAGCAGCGAAAAGGTCTGAATGACAGCTACACATTTGCCTATGGATGAATCTCACAAACATAAGGTGAAGCGAAAAAGGCAAGCTACAGAAAAAACACACAATTAGATATCATTTGCATCATGCTTCAAGACATGCAAAAATCACAGGCGCAGCAGGTACGCTGACAAACGTAGTGAGTGTAAACATCAAACTCTCACGACAGGTACCTCTGCGTGGGAGACAAGGGGGTGCCAGCAGGGAGGGGCTCTAGCTGTGTTAGTCATTGTGATGGTTTCAAACATGTCCACAAACTCTTGGACATTCCCTACCAAAGGAGAGGTGGAGCCTACCTCTCCTTTCCCTAAATGTGGGCTGGACTTAGTAACTTGCCTCTAGTGAACAGACCACGAAAGGCATATGCTATTCTTAGATCACTCACTCTGAGGAAAGCTGGCCACCATGCTGTGAGGACACCCAAGCAGTACCATGGAGAGGTCCACACGGCTGAGAACTGAGGCCTCCTGCCAACAGCCATGTGGATCCTCCAAGCCCCCGATGACTGCAGCCCCAGCCCCACATCTTGACCCTGAGCCCAGGGAGCTGACCCTGGGGTCTGAGCTAGCTGCTCCCAGATCCCTGACCCACAGACTCTATGTAGAAGATAATAAGTGTTTATCGTTTTACACCATTTACACGTTGGCATAAATGGTTTCACAGAAATAGATAACCAATACAGTAATACTCTCCACCTTAAGCAGGTTGTGGGTACGCAGGTGTTCATCACATGATTCTTTTTACCTTTTTGTATGCTGAATATCTTATGACAAAAATTTAATGCAAAAGACTTGAATTAACTCACACTGATTAATAATCGCAAATGGTGGATCGTAAAAGGCAGGAACCCGCGATAGGCACGCACTTCATCCTTTTGGGTGACTGAGGAATGACCTCCCCCCTGGGGACATAAAGAACTTAGAAAAGCCCCATCGAAGGGGTGGAGAGTCATGGGAAGTTGTGACTGGGTCGGGGAGGAGGGGGCCGAAGGATGTGCTCTATTAACATATTAAAATAGGAAGACTTTGGGACTTCCCTGGCGGTCCAGTGGTTAAGACTCTGCACTTCCACTGCAGAGGGCACGGGTTCGATCCCTGGTTGGGGAGCTAAGATCCTGCATGCCACTCCGTGTGGCCAAAAGAAAAAAAAAAAATAGGGAGACTTTTTCAGGCTAAGAGAGTATGTGCCTGAGCCCAAGAGGCAGGCAGCAGATCCCCAGGTGGGTCTTGTGGGAGTGAGGAGGGTTGGTGGCACTCAGTGTGGCCCACCCCCTTACCTGTTCTCCCTAGCCTCGCGGGAGGGCTGCCCAGAAGCCGGGATCTGGTCATCAACACGTCCCTCCCTCTCCTGCAGGTCCCAGAGAGCAGAAGGACACTTCACTCCTGAGAAGCAGTTGGGCTGGTCAGAGCCAACTGGTCCAGTTAAAGCAGCCACACCAGTCACACCCAGCAGACCCATTCTGCCAGTCCTGAAGGACCACCACAGAACGACGCAAGACCACTTACTTTAAATCCTCATACTTAAGGGCTTAAATCCAAAATCGCACACGGGCTCTTTTCCTCAATTTACTCATTCCAAGAACTACGTCCAAATCCATTTTAAGTGAAACAACCACTTTTCTTGCCATAAAGCGACAGCTGAAGCAACAGTAATGCCTCATATATTCCGAGCTTGCTTTCTGTTTCTAAAAAAGCACTCAGATGAGGTGACACAGGAGGTTAAGCCACTCCTTTAGTGTCTTTAGTGTCTTTTTGACCCCGACTTGTCGGGAAAATGACCACTGAGAATTTGGATCATTTGTGTTTGTTCTCATTATTCACGCTCTCCGGCTGGCACCCCAAGGACAAGAGGAGGAAAAAGACGTGGTGAGAAATGCAAACGGTGGAGGGGACCGTGTGTGTTATCAGGGCCCTCTGACAGCACCAAAGGTGGTACAGGTGAGGAAGAAGTCCCGCCCCCAGTGATGCTCCGCCCTCACCTTGAAGGGCGGGGCCCAGACAGCCATGCTCAGCTGCTGGGGACCAGGATGCTATCTGTCTCCTCATCTCCCAGCCAGTCAGGACCCGGCTGCAGTGGCCACCTCGAGCTCAGCCTGAGACAGGTCCTGGAGAGCCGGGGCAGCAGGTAGCATGGAGCTGGACGGCACCACCAGCAGCTCGCCCAGACCCAGAGACGGCGGAAGGCAGTGAGACCAAGACTGGACTTCAGCTCCCACCTCTCTGCCCATGAGCTGTGACCACAACCATTCCTCCATCACCCTGAACCTCGGGCTCTGCCTCAGAAACAGAGGAGACCCCCGGGATTCTGGGGGTCCCCCAGTCCCTCCACAGCTTTCAGGACAATGGTGGACCCTCCTCTGGAGGAAATCAAGGCAGAGGGGCCAAGTCGGGGGGCTGAGGGTGGATGCTAGCTCGGGACTCAGCAGCTCTGTTTCCTCAGATGTGAAATGGGGATAATAACATTCTCCTGTAAACTGATGTCATGGGATTGAGACAGGCTGGGACCTGGGACCCTCTGCTGCAGTGCTTGCACCTGGACACACACCTCTCAGCGAGCAACAAAATACAAAGAAACTACATGGGACTGAAAATAACTACGTGCATGCACAGCTGGGGCAAATTCTGGACAAAAGATACAAAGAGACCAAAAATCCCAACTGCCACTCTTGAAGGGCTGGAGCAAAACTAGGGAGTTGGGAGCAAAAGCCAAGTATTGCGCATGCCCCCTGCACACAACACCATCTAAGGAGCGGACAGAACACCTAAGCTGCCCCTCTGGCCTGACCCCTGGACACACCCCTACCCTCACCCCATATAAGGAACAAGCAAGGGAACCTGTTGTTTGTTCCCGCTCCCCGCTGCTGCAGCAGGGGCCCCAATAAAGCCTTGCCTGAATTTCTTGTCTGGTCTCTTATCAATTTCTATTGATTAAGGAAGCCAAGAACCCTGGTCGGTAACAGGACGGCCCTGTGGCTTCAATGAGGTGTCCACAGGTACTAAGGGAGACACACATGGCTCTTGTTATAAAGCCGCCAGAGCCTGCTGCCCTGCAGCTACCTCTCCCCAGCACTCATCGCCCCAAGAAGTGCTTGTTCGTCAGCCTGTGGGAGCCCCTCAGAGGGGGGACTCCACACCCAGGGCCTTATCGACAGCACCTGGCTCACAGGAAGGGTCCTTACTCCCGGATTCCAGAATCCCCTGGCTTGTCCCCTTTGTACCCAGAGCAGCCAGCCCTAGTCCGCTGGGAGCTTCCTCACCTCATCACGAGGGTCTGGATGCCCTTCGAGGATGCTGCATGTTCAAGAGGAAGATTGTAAGCCCAGAGGGAGGCGGGTTCCTGGGGCAAGTCAGGGGCCACCCAGCAGCACTTACACCCCATTAAGTGGACCCCATTAAACTACTCTGAAACCCCTTCCTACACATTCCCCAGGCCCACACTCTCCCGAATCATGAGTGTTCCAGGAGAAGACAGGATTCTACCTTGAGGGTCATGCAGGGGCACCTCTACCTGGTGGATAAAGGGGCTGAGCCATGCAGAGCTGTCCCCGGGCCTCTCCAGCCTATCCTGGGAGTGATGTGGTGGCTCCTGACGAGGAAAATCATAAATATTCTAGGGCAGGACAATCAAACTAAGACAGAAAGAAAATAAAACAACAAATGACATGCCCCCTTTGCGGCAGGGCTTTCCCAGTGTGCAATGTGCATCTATCCGTACATGAAACAGTAAGCAGACCTCCTCAAAGCAGGAGGATGAAATCGACCTTTGAGAAAAGTTGGCCTCTTCCTTTAGATGCCAGCATTGTAATATTGTAATTGTATGATCAATATGTTTCTTTTTCATCTCATACAAGGGTACAAGGGGTCACATGGACCACAGGCTTGTCTGTACACGCATAATTGAAAAATAAAACAACTTTGTTGGTTGCTAACCTGTCGATATGACACACAATTTCTTTGTCTCAAAAATGTATAGAAAACTGTGTCTCTGACTCCTGATCACTGGAGTTCTCAGAGCTTCTGAGAATCTGTTTCCCGGTTTATAATCCTCAATTCGGCTTGAATAAAATTCTCTTTTCTTTCGTCTTAGCATGATTGTTATCGGATTTTTCATTGACACCCCCTCACATGCTGCGGGGTGATGGGTCAGGGAGGTGACACCCCTCCTGGAGGCCACCTGTTTACTACACCACACAAGTTGGGGGCTTCCACATCCCACACCAGCCTCCGGGAGAAAAGTGAAAGCCAGGTTTGGGTTTTTTAAAGTATGCTAACAGAGATGCTAGAAAATAATGTACTGGCAAAAGCTGACAAGAAACAAAATGGCCACGTCAGGCCCCCAAACTGTATGTTAAGAACAGGATCCTAGCAGCGTCATCCAGGCCAGTGACTCACCACACACACCACCAATACACAGCCTCTCATCTGGAAAAGAAGGACAAGGAAATGAATTTCACTCTCAAAGTAGGGCTGGACTCAGGCAAGGATCACCCTGCATATCCCTCCCCACACATGCCTGTGAAACACACAGGGAGAGGGTAGCGGGGCTGGAATTGTAAGCTGAAGTGTTTACACCTGCCAAACCTCAGGCTTCTTGGGGCAATCCAAGCCCCCCAAAAGAGGGGGACGTTGTTGTTGCTGCACGGTCTGCTCTCCAGTGAATCCCACAGCCGACCTGCGATGACTTCCTGTTTCCCCAAGGTACTCCCCTCCCTGCTACACCTGTGACTTTGTATGTGCCAGGACCTTAATCCAAGTGCCAGGCTGCCTTTGGTTTTAAAGACGTATTTCATGAGAGCTTTCATTCTTCCACAGAGGTTATTCCAACCTGGCATCATCACCAAAGCTGGCCGATTACTGAGGTCTCTAATTACACTTCCGGATACCAGAGCAGGCTGGATGCCAGCCCCTGCAGGCAGCCATGCGATGCTCCCACTAGGCCCAGGGAGGAAGCTGCTCTCAGGACATCATCAGTGTGTCCTTCAGGTGGTCACGGCTGTCAAAGGCCTCTTTCCAGACTTGCTTTATCATGACAATTTGCTGTTTTGTGTTACTTTGTTTGGGTCCATCCTTATCAATTTCTTTTCCAATGACTAGACTTTAAATAAGACACAAGTACTTTGAGGACCAAATACAAACCCTCTACTGCCAAAGCAGAAATATACACAGTCAGAATATTCTTACTAAACCAGCCTTAGGATGAAGCTGATATAGCAGAAGAGAGGGCTGAGAGAAGGAAATTGAACCCAGGAAAAAGAGGTCAAGCTACTAGATCAAGCCTTGCCTGAAACCATCCATCTGGACTTTTCAATTACACAAGAAAAGTTTATGTCAACATGGGATGGGTTTTCTGTTACCCCAGGTGTCTTAATAAATGAGGAAACTGAGGCCCAAGGAGATACCATGACTTTGTCAGCCCGGAGAGCAAGAGAATGAAAGCTCTATTATGTTGCACTAAATCCTGCCTTGTGTCAAAATCCTAGGCTGTGCTCATTGTGGTTTACACAAAATCCTGAATTCTTTACAAGTATGGAGGCAGGCCCACCATTCAAGCCTTACAACAATCAAAATCTAGCAGAAATTAGATTTAACTCAATCAGATTTTTTTTTCTTTTTTACTTCTCCGAAAGCAACAGGGCAAGCCTAAATGGTCAGTGGAGATGCTACCCAATGTGAGGGCTAAAGGGCACAATTTACATCAAACATGTCTGCACCACCTCCCTCTCTCTGAAAGATAGCTCTGACCCCGGCTCACATTTCGGTGTTTAAGGAAAACCTCAAGGCGGCTTTCGGACAGAAATGTACTCTTTTTTTTTTTTTTAATTTGATGTTTTTAAAATAGTAGTTGCTTTACAATGAAATGTTCTCTTCATTAGCCTCATACATAGGCACTGCTATGATTAGCAGGCTGCAGTTGTGTTGGCTTGCCCTCTCCCTCCATCCCCTGCCC
>NW_020173040.1:3739151-3739471 GCF_003031525.2 Neophocaena asiaeorientalis asiaeorientalis
TCAGCAAATCAGTTCTGAACTCCGCTGTCCACCTGTCTTACACCCGAGGATCTGAGGACCCAGAGGTAGGTGACCAGCTCAAAGTCACAGTCGGGGCCAAACCTGCAGGGTCAGAGGCCCCGGGTTCACTACGTCCAGCTGCCCCCGGCCCCCCCCAGGCCTCGGCAGGGCAGCACCCACACCGAGAGGAGTCCACACTTGGGACACACGTAGTACTTGGGCAAGGGGAGGCTGGCTCCGGACGGGTTTTCTGCTTCACAACTGCCCAAGAGGAGAAGCCCACCAGCAGCAATGCTGAACACGCCGGAAACCAACAAGTC
>NW_020173040.1:3739482-3753211 GCF_003031525.2 Neophocaena asiaeorientalis asiaeorientalis
AAAAAAAAAAAAAAAAGATGATGAAGAAAAGGAAAGTGTTGAAAGCCAAAAATAAAGAGGTAAAAGAGAAGTCTAGAGAAAGTGACAGCTACTGAAGGTAAGCAAAGAAGATCCAGCACATTGATGAGTTCATAAAGAAGAAAACCAAAGCAAGGGGAAAGAACAAATAACAAAAACTTTAACTTAAGAAACTTTAAGTTACCTATTGAAAGAGCCCACCATGTACCTGAGAATACTGACCCAGAATGACCAGCATTAAGACATATTTTAGAGGCAGGATCAAGATGGCAGAGTAGGAAGATCTGAGCTTGCCCCCTCCCCATGAACACATCAAAACCACATCTACAGGGACTTCCCTGGTGGTCCAGTGGTTAAGACTCTATACTCCCAATGCACAAGGCCCAGGTTTGATCCCTGGTCAGGGAACTAGATCCCGCATGCATGCCGCAACTAAAAGAGCCCTCATGCCGCAACTAAAGACCCTGCATGCCACAACGAAGGTCCCACACGCCACAACTAAGACCCAGTGCAGCCAAATAAATAAATAAATATTTTTTTAAAATACAGCTATATATAGAGCAACTCTCTCTGAAGATTTACAGAACAGATCTTCTACAACCAAGGAAATAAAGAAAGAGACACACAGAATCTGCATGGAGGGAGAAGAAGTGATCTCTTCAGGACCTATATCCCTGGTGGTGGGCAACCAAGAAGAGGAGGGGATATCACAGGCTGGAAACGCTTCCTGGGGAGCGAGGGGTCACACCCCACATTCAGCATCCCAGCCCTGGGGTCTGGCATCAGGAAGACGAGCCTCTCTGACTGGTTTAAAAACCCATAGGTCCTTCCAGAGAGCCACAGGAAACCGAGACTCAGCTCAAGGGCGCATGGAGAGACCTGCTTGCTCCCAGTCCCAGGGCATAGGCAGCAGGCTGAAAACTGCCTGAAGCTCTTGCCAGCCTGTAAGGACCACCCCAGCCTGCAGCAGGTTCTGGCTCCAGCCCCTCCTGCTCTGGTCCCACTCCAAGGGACCAAGGCAATTGCACCAGAAAAAATCCAGGGCTCGCTCTGGACTGCAACTCCAGCGTCTCATAGCCTGACCACATCCCCCAACAAGTCAGCGACCACCATCACTGTGGAAAAGCAGCAGCTCAGGAAGGGCTTAGGCTCCAACCCCTCTGACCCCGTCCCCACTCACCACCAAGGCAGCAAACACCACCATGCCACGTGAGAAGACACAGCTGGTGCCAGCCTTTGGCTCCAGCTGCTCTGGCTCCAACCCCATCCCCCACCAAGGGGGTGACCTCCATTGCACGGGGTGAAAAGCCTTGGCTCACACCAGGCTCAGGATCTGGCCCCTCCGCCTCTACCCACTCCTACCCACTCTGGGGTGATGGCCGCCAGTGCACCCCAGTAACAGACATGACTTGCGCCAGCTCTTCCACCAAGCCACTGGACACATGCAGACTATACAGGGATGGTCCACCATAATAACACGCCTTCAAGACTGAGATAGACAACTGTTTCACCTGATTTAATAGAGACAAACAGATAAAGACAAACAAAATGAGAAGATAGAGGAATATGTTCCAGGTGAAAGAATAAGATAAAACCTCAGAGAAAAACCCTAATGAAACAAAGATAAGTAATTTACCTAATAAAGAATTCAAAGCAGTGGTCATAAAACTGCTCGCTGAGCTCAGGAGAAGAACAGAGGAACACAGTGAGAAGTTCAACAAAGAACTAGAAAATATAAAAGAAGAACCAATCAGATACCATAGCTGAAGAATACAATAACTGAAATGAAAAATATACTAGAAGGAATTAACAGCAGAGTAGGTATCAGAGAACAATGTCTAAGTGACCTGGAAGACAGATTAATGGAAATCACCCAATCAGAACGGCAAAAAGAAAAAAAAATTTAATGAGGATAGTTTAAGGGACCTCTGGGACAATATCAAGCGTACAAACATACACTTGTATAATGTTATAAGGGTCCTAGAAAGAGAAGAGAGAAGGGGGCAGAAAATGTGTTTGATGAAATTATGAATAAAAATGTTCCTATCTTGAAGAAGGAAACACAGATCCAAGAAGCACAGAGAGGCTCAAAATAGATGAACCCAAAGAGACCTACACCAAGATATATCATAATTAAAATGGCAAAAGTTAAAGAAAAAGAGAGAAAAACAAAGGGACACATATAAGGAAACTCCCCTAAGGCTATCAGCTGATTTTTCAACAGAAACTTTGCCAGCCAGAAGCGAGTGCTGTGATATGTTTAAAGTACTTAGAGGAAAAAACCTACAACCAAGGATACTCTACCCAGCAAAGTTATTATTCCGAACTGAAAGAGAGATAGAGTTGCCTCCATAAGCAAAAACTAAAACTAAAACTAAAAACTAAACATCACCACTAAACTGGCCTAATTACAATAAACAGTTAAGGGATACATAGAAAGATGTAAAACAGGGAACCAAAATATAAAACATAGGGGGTTAAGTAGTAAAAAATGGACAGCTTTTAGAATGTGTTTGAACTTAAATGACTATCAGGTTAAACAAGTAGTTAATATAGTACAAGTAGATATATATGTAGCTCATGATCACCACAAATCAAAAACTTCCAACTGATACACAAAGAAGAGAAAGGAACCCAAACACAAAACTAAAGAAAATCATCAAACCAAAAGGAAAGAGACTAAAAAAGAAGAACAGAGAAAAACTACAAAAACAACCAGAAAACAAGTAACAAAATGGCAATACGTACATACCTATCAATAATCACTTTAAATGTCAATGACTAAATGCTTCAATCAAAAGACATAGGGAGGCTGAATGAATAAAAAGACCCATCTATATGCTGCCTACAGGAGACTCACTTCAGAGCAAAAGACACACACAGAATGAAAGTGAAGGGATGGAAACAGATATTCCATACAAATGGAAATGAAAAGAAACCTGGGGTAGCAATACTCATATCAGATGACACAGACTTTAAAACAAAGTCTATAATGAGAAAGAAGAGCACTATATAATGATATAGGGGTTAGTCAGAGAAGAGGATGTAACATTCCTAAATACAAATGCACATAATATAGGAGCACATAAATATATAAACCAAATATTAACAGACATAAAGGGAGAAATTGAGAGTAATACAATAATAGTAGGAGACTTTAATACCCCACTTACATCCATGGATAAAACATCTAGACAGAAAATCAATAAGGAAACAGTGGGTTTAAATGAGCATTAGATCAGATGAACTGAATAGATATATACAGTACATTCCATCCCCAAATAACAGAATACACATTCTTTAAAAGAGCACACAGACCTTTCTCCAGGATAGATCACATGCTAGGCCACAAAACAACTTTCAATAACTATAAGAAAATTAAAAGTATATCAAGCATCTTTTCCAATCACATTTTGAAGCCAGAAGTCAATTACAGGAAGAAAACTAGAAAAACACTAACACATGGAGACAAAACATCCTAATAAAAATCTAATGAGTCAACAAAGAAGTCAAAGAGAAAATTTAAAAATACCTTGAGATAAATGAAAACAGAAACACAACTTTCCAAAATCTACTGGACAGAGCAAAAGTAGTTCTAAGAGGGACGTTTATAGCAATATATACCTCCCTTAAGAAACAACAAAAATCTCAAATAAACACCCTAACTTTCCACCTAAAGGAGTTACAAGAAGAAAAATAAACAAAGTCAGCAAAAAGAAACAAATAATAAAGATCAGAGCAGAAATAGAAAAAAACAGAAAAGATCAATGAAACTAAGAGCCAGTTTTTTCAAAAGATAAATAAAATTGATAAACACTTAGCCATTCATCAAGAAAAAAAGAGAGGGGGCCCAAATAAATAAAATTAGAAATGAAAGAATAGAATGGTAACCATGAAGCTCCTAGAAGAAAACATAGGCAGAATATCCTGACTAAATCATAGCAATATTTTGGGGGGGATCTCTCTCCTAAGGCAAAGGAAACAAGAGCAAAAATAAACAAATGGGACCTAATTAAAATTAAAAGGTTTTGCACAGAAAACCACTGACAATACAAAAAGACAACCTAATGAATGGGAAAAAATATCTGCAAATGATATGACCAATAAGGTTTAATATCCAAAATACATAAACAGTTCGTACAACTCAATAGTGAAAAAACCCAATCAAAAAATGGGCAGAAGACCTAAGTAGACATTTTTCCAAAGAAGACATATGGATGACCAACAGGCACATGAAAAGATGCTCAACATCACTAATCATCAAAGAAATGCAAATCAAAACCACAATGAGATATCACCTCACACCCATCAGAAAGGCTATCATCAAAAAGACCACAAGGCTTCCCTGGTGGCGCAGTGGTTGAGAGTCCGCCTGCCGATGCAGGGGACACGGGTTCGTGCCCCGGTCTGGGAAGATCCCACATGCCGCGGAGAGGGTGGGCCCGTGAGCCATGGCCGCTGAGCCTGCGCATCCGGAGCCTGGGCTCCGCAACGGGAGAGGGCACAACAGTGAGGGGCCTGCGTACCGCAAAAAAAAAAACCCACAAATAACAAATGTTGGCAAGGATATGGAGAAAAGGCAACCCTCGTGCACCGTGCACTGTTGGTGGGAATGTAAATTCGTGAAGTCACTATGGAAAACAGTATGTAGGTTCCTCAAAAATTAAAAATAGAACTACCATACCATCCAGCAATTCCACTCCTCGGTATTTATCCAAAGAAAATAAAAACACTAATTCATAAAGACATATGTACCTCAATGTTCACAGAAGCATTATTTACAATAGTCATCAAATATATATATATATATATATATATATACACACACACAAATAGTCATAAAAAAGAATGAAATTTTGTCATTTGCAAAAATGTAAACAGACCAGGAAAGTATATACCTAGTGAAATAAGTCAGGCAGAGAAAGATAAATATTGCATGTTTTCAATTATACATGGAATCTAAAAATAAAACTGATGAACAAATACAACAAAACAGAAACAGACTCACAGATACAGAGAACAAACTAGAGGTTACCAGAGGGGAGTGGGTTGGGTTGGGGAGAGGGGCAAAATAGGTGAAGGAATTTAAGACGTACGAATTACTAGGTATAAAATAAATAAGTTATAAGGATGTAATGTACAGAACAAGGAATATGGTCAATGTTTTATAATAACTTCATATGGAGTGTAATCTATAAAAATATAGAATTACTATGTTCTACACCTGAAATTAACATAAGTAACATAAGTCAATGTAATGTAGTGTCAAGTTAATGTAAGTCAACTACACTTCAAGTTAAAAAAGAGACATCTGTAAAATAACTACAAACACCAAGAAAAAAGAGGAGGGGGGAGTATCCATTGAATCTCCAAGAGCAAAAGAGCACATCATTCATAAGAAAATGAGACTGTCATCAGACGTTCTGACAACAATGATTATCTCCAGAAGAAAATGTACTAGCACATTTAAGACATTCAAGGATTTACTATCCGGGAAAACTGACTTTCAAGCATGAAGGGCATGAGCAACCTGACACCAAAATGCAAGGACTTAAGGATCTTGGTCTCACGAGGTCTTCCTGAGGAATCTATCCGAGGACTGAAATGACCAGCAAGGCACTGACATAAGCATTGGTGGCTGTTAGTCTGCCAGGGCAGCCGTAACAGAGGACCACACAGGGTGCCTCAAACTCGCAGAAAGAGGAACAAACAGACATGGTGCGCCTCCTCTAATCTCGGCAGAGGAGCTGGAACCTGAATCCGACAGTCCAGGGGTACAACCGCCAACGTGCGGGAGACGGACCAAAGGACCCGCTGAAGTGCACCATGAATATAAGCATCTAAAGACTGAGACATGCCACAGGTCAGACATCCCAGCATCTTCAACAGATACTTTGCAGGGACACCAGCCGTGCGGCTCTGAGCATATGTCTGGAAGGCTCTCGTCAATCCTCCACCTCCTCGCCTGTCAGATGGTAATGGAAGACCCAGACGACATCTCATCACCAAGGCCCTCAACGACGCGCCTCGCAGAGGGGAGACCTCTCATCTGGGGAGGAGTTGGGGCCTGTGAACATTCAAACTCTCATGCTGAGAATCTTAAAGGCATCCCCCTGTCAGGCCTGGGCTGCGTAATGTTAATTTCAATTCCTATAAGCACCTGACTGACATAAGCATCTCTGCAAAAGGGCATCCCTCTTTCCCAGCTCTAAAAGGATCCATAAATTGAAAATGTCACTACAGCCACATCAGGCCAGACAAACAAATAAAAACAGAATTAGAAAACTGTTCCTTAAAATATGAACCTGATAACCAACTAAGAAACTCACACTGTTCCTTATTCATTGAAGACTTCAGGTCTGGCCTTTGCTCTACCCCTACAAGCTGTCAATGTCCTCAATACATCCACCATCCATCCATCCATCCAGACTTTTCAATCCTGGATGAGACAAAGAGCTTCTGCGCAGCTTTCAAAAAATACTGATGTCTGGATATAAAGACTTTGTATTGTCCAGGAAGTGGTTCAAGTACCGATTTAAAGATGACTCTATAATCACTAGAGTCTATGAGTCAAGGCTGCATATCATAACCTCTAGGACAACCACTGAAAGAATGAAAAAGGAAGGCATACCTCACAAGCTGCTGAGAGAGGGATGAAAAAATAAAACTACTTCATTAGCAAAAGGCAAGGAAGCTATCAAAGATGAGTAGGGGGACTTCCCTGGCAGTCCAGTGGTTAAGACTCCACGCTTCCACTGCAGGGGATACAGGTTCGATCCCTGGTTGGGGAAATAAGATCCCGCATGCCACACAGCACGGCCAAAAAAAAAAAAAAAGCTGAGTAGGGGTGTGTCCAAAGGTCTCAAGGACCAAGTTGAAGACACTCCCACTGGCCAAAGGTAGGACAATTTGAACTTCAATAAGGATAATGATTGCAAGGGTTTGAAACCTATCAAATATGTCCAAGCCCATGAGTTCACAATGATAGTTTAAATTTTAAAAAGCATACTGGAGGATCATGGGAAACACATTCATCTTTGAAAGTGGTAAATGAAGTAAAAGAATGACGTGTTTGCCCTGCCTTTTCTCTATGAAATGTCCCCCTGGTAAACCATATATATAGCAGATGAAGGAGGCATCTATAGAAGCACTCCAGCTGGAAAGTGAAAAAAGAAATGACAGAATTAGAAACGAATTATCATTTCATTAAAAAAATTTTTTTTTAATTTACATCTGGGATCCGCCCAAGACCAATTATATCCAAATCCTCAGGGATGGGTTCCAGGCATCTGTGCTTTAGAAACGCTCTCCAGGAGGTGGGAATGTGCAACCAGGTTTGAGAATTGCTGCGTATCCCTTCTGTGACCTGATGCTCTCACCTGTGACAATCTTCTTCCCTCCATCTCAGCCACCGGCCAGCCCCCTCCCCCAGGATGGTATCCCTCCAGCTGAAATTCCCTCCGGTGGTCTCTCCTTACCCGAAGGCACTCTGTCCTTCACATCCAGCTTAGAGCCTACTTCCTCTGAGAAGACTCCCATGATTTTCCACAGGGCTGAAATGAGTGTTTTTTACAGCTTCATCGAGGTATAATTTACATACCACACAACTTGCCCATTATAAGCGGTGACGATTTTCAGTGAATGTATTCAGATGCTCAGCCCTGGCCACAACGCAGTCTTAGAACATCTCCACCATCCCCAGCCAACACTCCCTCCTGGCCCATCCCTGCTTACATCCCCAACCCTAGGCAACCACGAAGCTGCTTTCTCTCCCTATAATTAGGCGTTTTCTGGAAGCATCATATAAATGGAACCGTACAATATGTGTTCTTCTGTATCTGGCATCTTTCACTCAGCATACTGTTTCTGAGCCACATGGGTATTTTTAAACGTACATGGGGATTTGGTATTTAAAGGAACGCTGGGTGAATCCATCCATAAGCAAATGAATCACTTCTCATCGTGACTGCTCATCCCCTCACTTCTTTATCTTGTAAGAATGGTGTTTGCATCTTGGTCCTCTCCGGCCGGGCTTGCTCCGAAGTGGCCTGAGTCCCATCCACGTAACGGGTTTGGCTTGACTGAGGCCACACTGCTCACTCTATTTTCCTCCACTTACACCACAAACCCATCTCCTGCCTGAAGCCATGGTCCCAAAACCATGAGCCCAGGAGCACACAATAATCCAAGGGCTCGGAGAATTCATCCACCTGCCTGGCGCTGCTGGGAGCCCAACTGCGTTATGTGTTCCGGCGATGATTTCTAAGGTTTACAGATGTTGTGTATTTATAGTCAGTTACAGCTTTTCCTTGTGAACTTTTCCAATTTCCACAGACGGTAGGTTTCACAAGGGCAGGCGCCGTCTCTAATTCTCAGCTGTCTGCCCCACACTCCTGGCACATCAGAGGCAGTCGTGAAGACTGTTTAAATACTGAAGGTGGAGAAGAGTGCATGGGACTGTATTAGTCTGCTAGGGCTGCCACACCAAAGGACCACTGCCTGGAAATTTCATTTTTTCATAATTCTGGAGGCTAGAAGTCCAAGATCTAGGTGTGGGCAGGGCTGCTCTCTCTTGAGGTTTCTGTGCTTATCTTTTAGGTGGCTGTCTTCTCCCCGTGTCTTCATATGATCTTCCCTCTGTGCATGTCTGTGTCCTAAACTCTTCTTATAAGGATACCAGTCATATTGGATCAGGGCCCACCCTAATGACTTCATTATAACCTAACTACCTCTCTAAAGACTCTATCTCCAAATACAGTCACATTCTGAGGTACCAGGAGTTAGGACTTCAACCTATGTATTTTGGAGGGACACAATCCCGTGACAAAGACCAATGATACGATTCTCTTCTTTTGTAAGTATCTGAGAAGTTCTAAAACAGAAAGTTAAACTTAAAACAAAAAGGTCTGTTAGAGGAATAGTTACTGAATGACCAAAATCGTACTAGAAACATGACTACAGCCAAGTAGGGAAGGTCTGGAAAATGTTCTCTTATTAAAAAGGCATTTCTGTTTTCAAAAACAGTGGAGAATAACTACTAAAGAGAATGACCCTCCTGCTTTGGAAGTGTAATGAGGTCCACGGAGTTTGGCATCATCTCCTAAAATCTAAATTGGCTAAATCTGGATTTGCAAAACACCGGAAAATCCAGAAGTCATTCTGTGAGTTCTCACCAGCTCCCAGCCCCACACAGGGAGGGCTGTGGGCAGTCAGGCCAGAGCTCCGTGTTGCTGGCAAATGAAACCATTAACATCTGATAACTGACATCTGGGACTCACCTACAGGAAAATGCAGCCCACTACCTGTTGGGAAACTGTTCTGCTGCATCTGAGGGGTTCCGTACTTCGAGGTATCAAGGAGCATAGGGAGTTACCTCTAAATGAAACATTTTTATCTTAACCTGTCTTTGCACTGAAAACAGTTTTCAGGTTCCTCCTACGTCAGTCAGAACAGGCTAGGTTGTGTTGCGGTAACAAGTAACTCCTAAATCACAGTGCCCTATTCTAATAAGAGTTTCTATCTTGCTGACTCAACGTCTGCTGTGGCTCTGGTTTACTCTCCAGGGCAGGTCAGCCACTTTGATCTCAACATGTGCTTCTCAGATGGATGTGACTGGGGAGAGAGCAAGGACCTGCTCTTAACGCATCTGCTACTTCTGCTCATGTTTCATTGGCCAAAGCAGTCATGTGGTCACCTCTACCCCACAGAAGTGGAGGAGCACAGTCCTCCCATGTGCCCGGGAGGAGGAGCCTCACTAATGACCAACAGTCCTGCAGAGACACCCACAGCGATGCACCGGCTTCAATACTCCCCTAGCCTGCGCTGCTCCTCTGACTGCAACCCAAAGTAGCGGGAACACAGTCCCAGGGCAAAGGGCGTGGGCTTGGTGCAGACAGGCATGTGGCCAAACCCAACAGTGCTCCCTCTGGGCTTGGGGAGGGCATCCTGGACCCCCCACGTTCCCACAGAGGCCACCAAAGCCGTGAGTCGGGGGCTTGATCTGCAATACCAGGGACAATGTCACCCCCACCCCAAACCTCCCCACCACAGAACTCCTGCTCAGAGGGCACAGTGCTCCCACAGCTGAGAAGACATGCCACACACCCGACCATCAGGGAAATGCACATCAAAGCCACAGGGGGATATCACCTCACTCCCACTAGGATGGCTACTATCCAAAAAACAGAAAACAAGTGTTGGCGAGGATGTGGAGAAACTGGAACCCTGTGCACTGGTGGTGGGAATGGAAAATGGTGCAGGCAATGGAAAACAGTATGAAGGTTCCTCAAAAAACTGAAACTAGAACTACCCTATGATCCAGCAATTCCACTTCTGAGTATATACCCAAAATAAATGAAAGCAGGAACTAGAAGAGGTATGTATACACTCATGTTTTTAGCAACATTATTCATAATAGCCAAAAGGTGGAAGCATCTCACATGTCCATTGATAGATGAACAGATAAACAAAATGTGGTATATGCATAAAATGGAATGCTATTCAGCCTCAAAAAGGAAGGACATTCTGACACCTGTTACAACGTGTATGAACCTTGAGGACATTATGCCAAGTGAAGTAAGCCAGTGACAGGACAACTGTGTGATTCCATTTATATGAGGCACCTAAGAGAGTCAAAATCAGAGAAAGCAGAATAGTGGTGCCAGAGGCTGGGGGTGGGGATGGGGGATGGGGAGTTAGTTTTCAGTGGGGACAGAGTTTCAGTTTTGCAAGAGGAAAAGAATTCTGGAGAGAGATGGTGGTGATGACAGCCCAGCAATGTGAATGTACTTAATGCTGCTGAACTATACCCTTAAAAATGGTTAAAATGGTAAATTTTATGTTTTGTGTCTTTTACCAGGCTATGGTCTGAATGTTTGTGTCCCCCCCCCAGATTTTCTATGTTGATAACCTAATCCCCAATGGTGACAGTATTAGGAGGTGGGACATTTGGAAGGTGATAGGTCATGAGGGCTCTGACCCTCATAAAGATTTGTGTCCTTATAAAAAGAGACCCCAGAGAGCTAGCTCACCCCTTCCACCGTAAGATGACAGCATCTATAAATCAGGAAGCTCTCACTAAACACCGAATCTGCTGGTGCCAGGATCCTGGATTTCCCAGCCTCCAGAAGCGTGAGAAATAAATGTCTGTCGTTTCTAACCACCTAGTCTATGGTATTTTGTTACAGTAGCTCAAATGGACTAAACATGCCACAATTTATAAAAATTTGTAAAAAAAAAAAATATTTTTTTTAAGTTTACAATGGCTCCCACGACCCACTGGATAAAGTCCAAATAGCTTACAATGTGATTTAAGGCCTTCCAAAATCTGGCTATCACCTGCCTCCATTCAGGTGCAAGGTGTCCGCAACTATATCCAGCATCCTCTTGCCTCTGCACCTTTCTTCACGCAGTTCCTCCAGCTGACGACGTCCTCCCTACCAGTTCCCCCTCCCCCTTCATGCATCTAAATCCTGCCTGCCTCGGGGTGCCCGCAGCACCTCCACTTTCTAAAACCATGATTAATGCTGTGTGCATCACCCCTCCCTCCCACCAGACAGCAAATCCCCAGAGGGCACTGCCATAACTGTATGATACTAGAACCTAGCATGGTGCCCTAAACAGGTAACCAAACGCTATGAACCCTTGGTTGCTGAGATGACCAACTTAATGATAAAAACTATAAACCAAAAACCAATCATCCTCAGATCAGAGCTGCTCCAACCCTGACGCACACAGAATCCCTATCAACGCGCAAGTAGCCGACAGACAGGACCAGAACCCGCAAGGCTCTGTCCTAAGCACGCCCAGTGGCATGGGATGGTGACCCCTGCCTCCCACCATAGCCCTGCCCTCGGGGTGCCACATGGGAGCTGGTCCAGAGTCACACAAGAGCAGACATGCCTCCCCAGGCACCTAGGTAGTGCTTTGGTGAACACCTTTTCTAATTTAAATCGCTCATATGCCCCTGCAGATGGAACCAGCTTTTAAATTTAACTTCATTGTTATCTACAGTTAAATCAATGACTATAAGACTGGCTTCTTAGACCCTCTTAATTACCCAGAAGAAAGTCCACAAAAGATGCACTTCCTTGAATAGGGCAGGTGAGCAGCTACAATAAAACTTCTCTAATAGAGCTGATGTTCCTCCCTGGGGTAATTTTAAAAAGCCGCAATGGGACAATCATTAAAATTAATTACAAGATCCAAAAAATGAGCCAGGACAGGAATCAGAGGACCAGGTGCTAGTCCTGGCTCTTCGGTGAGTTAACTGATGTGACTCTGGCTAAACCTGTAACTCTCTGCGGCTCAGGCTTCTCCCCTGTAAGATGATGAGTGTGTTGGAAAGAGCTGTGCCTTACACACTGTGGGGACCCACGGGTAGACCATGAGGTCCACTGGTTGAGAAGCAACCAGAATTTTAAAAATGAAGTACAGGGCTTCCCTGGTGGCGCAGTGGTTGAGAGCCCCCCTGCCGATGCAGGGGACACGGGTTCGTGCCCCGGTCCGGGAAGATCCCACATGCCGCAGAGCGGCTGGGCCCGTGAGCCATGGCCGCTGAGCCTGCGCGTCCGGAGCCTGTGCTCCGCAACGGGAGAGGCCACAACAGTGAGAGGCCCGCGTACCGCAAAAAAAAAAAAAAAAAAAAAAAAAAATGAAGTACGATACTGTACAGGATGCATCACCTCAAATGAGTGTAAAAATTGTTTCCTGAAACTTCTGTTTGAGACCTATAATTTATATATATCTTGGGTGGTGATGTAAAATATCTGGAGAAAACCAAGCCCAGCAGTCAGTGTCTACATGCACGCAACCCTGATGGCCAGAGTCGGGGACCCTCCCCATGTAGAAACCCACAGAGGCCAAGCAATCTAGACTTAGAAAGGTCCCGGGGTCCTGAGGACGTGGGGAGCAGGTGGGGCAGGAAGTTGCCTGACTTTGCTCCTGGTGGGGCTGGGACTAGAACCAGTACTAAGGGGGCCGTCTGCAGAGGCCTAATGGACAGGGGAACGTGTGGACCAACATGGGAAGAAGGTGATGCTGCTGACCACGTGGGTTTCTGCAGCAGAGTTTTAGGAAATGAAGTCAGAGGAGAAACAGTCAAGGAGGGGCCTCTGGCTTTTACTCAGTGAGATGGGGATGGGGGCAGGCTGGAGGGTTCTGGAATGAAAAGTGACATGATCTAAGTTTTAAAGCAGTCATTGTAAATCAACTATACTCTATTAAAGTTTTTAAAAATAAAATAAAAGGATGGACCTAGAGATTATCATAGTAAGTGAAGTAAGTGAGACAGAGAAAGACAAATATCATATGATATCACTTATATGTGGAATCTAATTTTTTAAAAATGATGTAAGTGGACTTATTTACAAAATAGAAACAGACTTACAGACATAGTAAACAAACTTATGGCTACCAAAGGAGAAAGGGGAGGAAGGGATAAATCAGGAGCTTGGGATTAACACACACACACTACTATACATAAAATAGATAACTAAGAAGGACCTACTGTATAGCACAGGGAACTCTACTCAATATTCTGTAGATGTTGTACCTTTATGAGAAAAGAATCTGAAAAAAAATGAATACATGTATATGTATAACTGAATCACTTTGCTGTACACCTGAAATTAATACAACATTGTACATCAACCATACTCCATAAAACTAAAAAAAAAAAAAAAAAAAAAAAAAGAGAAGAAACCAAGCCCCC
>NW_020173040.1:3753238-3761446 GCF_003031525.2 Neophocaena asiaeorientalis asiaeorientalis
AAAAAAAAAAAAAAAAAAAAAAAAAAAAAAGCAGTAGTAACCTGGCTGCCATATAGAGATACATCTCGGTGGAAAGGTGTGGGTCAGGGTAGAAATGGGAAGGCTGGAGGCGAGGGCAACAGCCCAGTGGAGAGATGATGGGGTGGTGCAGGTGGTGACCAGGGATGGGATTCTAGGACCGATGACATGCAGGATCTGAGAGGAAGACAAGAAACAAAGTTGACTCCAAGACTATGATCCAGGCATCAGGAAGGATGGAGCTGCCATGTACTACAACGAGAGACGGGGGTTAGGAGGGATGGTGGGGGATAGCTCGGCACCTGTCGAGTTGGGGTCTCTTAGACCTCAAGAGGAGATGTTTCATGGGCAGTTGGATACACAAGTCTAGCATTCAGGAGAGAAGTCAGAGTGAAGACATAAGTTTGGGATGTTTCAGCATATGATGGGTTTAGTGCCATGAGACTGGGTGAGGTCAACAGGGTGTGAGTGTGGATGAAGCAGAGGAGAGGTCCACAGGTTGAGGCGGGGGCCCTCCGACACTCAGAGGTCAGTAGGGGGACTGACCAAAGTGGGAATAAAATCCCAGGCATATGGAGCCCTGGGAGCCAAGGGAAGAAGCAGTTCGGGGGGAGGGAGAGGACAAATTACAAGTCAAGGGAGAGGAGGACTTGCAGGTCCTTGGCGACCTCAATAGGCAGTTTCAGCAGAGTCGGTAGACGCATCAGTAGGAAGGGGGAAAGTCTGACTGGAGCAGGTTTCAGAGAGAAAGGGCGGGGAGGAACTGGAAAAAGCCAGTAGAGACAACTCCTCCCAGAAGTTCTACAGCAAAACAAAGCAGAAAAATAGGACAGAAGCAGGAGGAGGAAGTGGGACCAAGAGACTTTTCTCTTTTCTCAGATGGGAGATAAAAGCCCTTATGTGTGTGCAGCCAAGGATCCAATAGAGAGCAGGAAACGGCGCTGGAGGGCAGGGGGAAGCTCCAGGGGTAGCACCTGATGCTAAAATAAGGAGGGGGTGGCTTGGAGCCGGATACATTTTTTCCAGTCTCAGGAGGAGCTCAAAGGATACAGGCACAGATGCTGGCAGGGAGTGATGTGATGAGGGGGTGGGAGTCTGAACCAACCATATGAATCCTCATTTCTTCAGAAATTCTGGAGCCTACAAAACCCGAATGGAGGCTGGGATTCCAGGCTGACGGAGATGTCAGGTCGTCCAGGCCAGAGGAAGCAACAGGGTCATGAAGTGACCAAGGAGACCAGTTTTACCTCCCCTTCCCCAATGAACCTCAACATCTACATCAAAAAAAAAGACCACAGGGCTTCCCTGGTGGCGCAGTGGTTGAGAGTCCGCCTGCCGATGCGGGGGACACGGGTTCGTGCCCCAGTCCGGGAAGATCCCACATGGCGCGGAGCGGCTGGGCCCGTGAGCCATGGCCGCTGAGCCTGTGCGTCTGGAGCCTGTGATCCGCAACGGGAGAAACCGCAACAGTGAGAGGCCCGCGTACCGCAAAAAAAAAAAAAATAAATAATAATAATATGGAAGCTGGGTGAGAGGTACATGGGGGCTCTCTGTACAATCTGTGAAACTTTTCCATAAATCTAAAACCATCCTAAACTTCAAAGTTATTTTGAAATTTTTTAAATTTAGGTATAGTTGATTTACAATATTATATAAGTTTCAGGTGTACAACATAGTGATTCAATATTTTTATAGATTATACTTTGCTTAAAGTTACTACAAAATAATGCCTATATTTCCCTTAACTGTACAATATTTCCTTGTAGGTTGTTTTACACGTAGTAATTTGTACCTTTCAACCCCCTACCCCTATCTTGCCCCTCCTCCCTTCCCTTTCCCCACTGGTAACCGTTAGTTTCTCTGTATCTGTGAGTCTGTTTCTTTTCTGTTATATTCATTAGTTTGTTTTATTTTTCAGATTCCACATATGAGTATTTGTCTTTCTCTGTCTGACTTATTTCACTAAGCATAAGGCCCTCCAGGCCCATCCATGTTGCTACAAATGGCAAAATTTCATTCTTTTTTATGGCCGAGTAATACTCTACTACACCCACCCACACACACACACACACACACACACATACCATATCTTCTTTATCCATTCATCTACTGATGGGTGCTTAGGTTGTGTTCATCTTGACTACTGTAAATAATGCTTCTATGAACACTGGGGTGCATATGTCTTTATGAATTATTGTTTTCATTTCCTTTGGATAAATACCCAGGAGTGGAATTGCTGGGTCATGTGGTAATTCTCCTTTTCGTTTTTTGAGGAACCTCCATACTGTTTCCCTGAGTGGCTGAAACAATTTACATTTCTACCAAAAAAAGCAACAGAAAGGCACAGCTCCGAGGAAGGCAGGCACCTCTCCTCACAATCCACATGGTCTGGCTGGTGCACATCTTTCCATGCACCATGAGAAACCCCTCAAGACGTCCGCTGATTCCCCTGAAGCTCTTTGGGCTGTGACCTGCTGCCTCTACTGAATTCTGATCTTTTAGACACTCTCTTCCTTGCAAACATGCCTTCCTCTCTTCTCTCTGCACACATGCACACACACACGCACACACACGCCAGGCCCACGCCCCTCTGTAGGTGTGGCAGCTTTCCTGAAGGTTTCAGAGCACTGCACGGGGCATGAGGGACTCAAGCTGTCCCCCGTGATGTGTCTCATTCCCACACTGCTCAGTCCTCCACCCGAGCGAAATGAGTATCATCAACCTGCAGCAGCCCCCGGGACCCCCCAGACCACATGGTACAGCTCGTGTCCGCGTTTACAACGTACGCCTCTAATAAGAGAACAGAGGCAGCTGCTGGAAAACAGAAACAAGCTCCTGACGGCTGGGGGGCTGGAGGGACAGAACTGGGGACCCAGTGCTCTCAGGCAGACCATTCCACCCACCCCCGCATCTGCCCAGTTCTGAAGTTATCCAGCGCAGAAAGCCCTCTTAAGAGTTACGCCAACCGTCTCCAAACAGAGAGCAGACTTCTCCAAGAACTGTAATGCTTTTCTCAAAAATAATCAGATCTCCCCACTAGTCAAAGAGAACAAGGATACTGGGGGACGGAGGAGGGGAAAAGGCCACTAAGGCAAAGAAAGAAACGTAAGTACCAGAAGAGCTTGCAACACAGAGCACCGGGGTCGGGCCAAACGTGAGCGGCCCCTCTGATGAGTGCGGTCACTAGGCAAAGTCCTGCCTCAGGCTCCTGTTCTACACAAACCAACCCTGGGCTATTCTGAAAATCGAATGGATCCACATACACAGATGCCCCCTGAAACCAGGACAACTCTACATGTGGAAATAACCATGCTATCGTCTCTCTCCCCAGGGTACAGGGAGCCAGATTCCCATGCCCCCATCTGGAGAACTGTGCGACTCATTATACTATTGTTTAAATTTGCGGGTGTTCCTTAAAAAGCTGCTTTATTTATAAATAAGTTGCCCGAAAGCCAATCTTGGAGTAGAAGCATTAGTCAGCGTCGAAAGCTTCCACTTCAAACACCAGCGATTGAGAGGAAAAACCCATAAATGGACTAGAGTATAATCCCAATACTGAATAATAAATCCATCATTAGCTCCCAGCGATATTTACAACTGAGCTTTCCTAATCTCTGGAGGTGCATTTTTTGAGGCTAAAGCAGCGCTGATTTTAAGACAGATTTTATGATGACACGGAGCCACGAGGTCTGGTCCCAAGGTGGCTGTGCAGCTGAGCCTTTCCATCCTTGGTGATGGGGCCAGGCTACCAGGCCCCTTGCTGCCCACCATGGAAGTAGAACCAGTCAGAAGAAGCAGAGAAGCCTGCGGAGCCCGGGCTAGGGGCAACCAGCTCATCTTCTCACCCCTGGAGGCTGAGTGGCAGCTCCAGGGACCTGGGGCTGGTGGCAGGAAAGATGGGAGGATGACCGCCCCCTGATGGCTCTGGGGAGAAGGCACCGCCCCTTAAGAACAGCTGGATCCTCTCTGCTCCCTGCACACACACACCTGGCCACGCCCACAAGGATGGATGGGCAGTCACATCCCCAGAGGGGCGAGCACACCTCGGTGCCTATTCATCACTCCCCGGGGAGCTGCCACACATTTCAGCAGATGTTTCCCACTAATTGCCCCATGTGGATCATTCCAGAAGAGCAGCAGGTAGAACGTTCACCTCCCAAAAGGTGCCAGCGCACTGAGGCAGGGAAAAGAAGATTTGGTGCCCAAGACATTCTCCCATTATTCACGAAAGGCAGGGGGATGCTACACAGACGATAGCAAAAAGAGAGCGCGGTGAAGGGAGAGAACAACTGGCTGACCTTGACACCCTTTTAAAGCTCAGTCAGTCAGGTAGGTCTCTGTTGTACTTTCTCCTACGGCTGCTGCAAAAACTTACCGTAAATTCAGTGACTTAAAACAACATAAATTTACCATCTTACATGTGTCTCACTGGGTCAAAGATGAGGTGTTGACTAGGCTGGTTCCTTCTGGAGGGTCTAGGGGAGAATCTGTTTCCTTGTCTTTTCCGGCTTCTAGAAGCCACCCCATTGCGTGGCTTGTGGTCCCTTCCTCCATCTGCAAAGTGCATCCCTCCAACCTCTGCTTCCAAAGGCACATCATCGTAGCACCTCCTCTGACTCTTCCTGCCTCCCTCTTACAAGGACCCCATGATTACATCAGGCCTGGATGACGCCGGGATAATCCATGGTATCTCCCCATCTCAATTCCCTTAACGCAGTCATATCTGCAAAGTCTCTTTTGCCATGTAAAGAAACAGACTGACAGGCTCCAAGGACCAGGGTGTGGACATCTTCGGGGAACCATTCAACTCTATTTACATTAGAATTCTATCTGTAACAAAACCAAGATCTCAATTAAGTGGATTAAAAAAAAAAGCAAAACTCATGAGGCAGAAACACATGCATGGAGAGTGAAGCTTATCTCCCCATGCACGTAACAGTAATAAGCTTGTTATCCATCTACTACAAGTCACACCAAGTGTGGACACAAAGAGCCACACAGCCTTGTTAGGTGAAGACTTCTTATACACTGTAGACCCAGAGTCCTTCTCTTCATTGTGACTCTTATGTTAAATTTAACATGCTCTGTAAATAAAGTACCGTCCTTCTGAGCTAATGCTCTTTCTCCATCAGTCTTCCTGGGGAAAGCGAAACAACAAAAAAACAATGAGTGTAGGTCATTACTTTAAGATTTCTGGCCAACACACTGAAAACGTCACTTCTCCCTCTTTTTGCAGTGTGAAAGTTTCACATCAAGCCCCCATATCCTTAATGCCAACAAAACAATCCTGACAACATCACCCAGCATGGATACTTCAGGAAAGCTCCAAGGATCCATACGACTACAAACTTTAACAACCGTCAGCGGCCAAGATTACCCCGAGACACTCTGAGGTATTACTTATATTGCTTCCTGCTTTAAACTTTTAATTACTGAGATAAATATTCATGCTCTACTAGTCTCCTTACTGCAGGCCCTCTCCACTCCAAACAAAACTTCACTTTTCCTCAAGTTCCAATAATCACAGGATGGCAAGGTTACCAGGTACCCTGTGGATCCATACGTTTTTCCTGCACGGCTTTGGTGCTCCCCAAGATGGCCCTAAGACGGGGCTCCATTCTCCAGGGCAAAGTCTGAGTGAAGGAGGAAGCCCACCATTTGCCTGGAGAGGCAGGGAGGGTCCTCCACCCCAGCCCAGGGGCCTTACACCCCAACCTTCCTGCCAGCCTCCCTTCTGGCCGCTCTTCCAGGCTCCACAAAACTCCAAAACCTACTGGAGGCAAGCAACATGGCAGGGCTACAATGCCTAGACCTTTCTCCACGCACCATCCCCCCGCAGGAGGGGGCTCCCGGCAACCCCCTCCCCTGTTCCTCTCTAGCATCTCTTTTTCACAACTTAAGTGTGAAGCAGAGGCTCCTTCCTGCCCCTTCCCTGCACAGATCTACACACTTTAAAGCCTTTCCATTCACTCCTCAAACAGGAAGCTCTATGTGACATTACAAAACGCACAGGTCCTGCCCGCCAAGAGCTTACACCCTAGGGGACATCACATCCAAGGAACAGACGTGTGACCTGTCCTATGAGGGGTGGTACACGGGGCACCCCTAGCCCCAGGAAGCCCTCCTGGGGAGGAGTTAACGTTGCTGATGCAAGTCTGTGAGCCCAACGTACAGTGAGGCCAAATAAACCAAAACATCAGAGTTGGAGCCAAGAAAGGTTTACTGCAGGGCCAAGCAAGGAGAAAGGGTGGCTTGCGCTCAAAAACCACGAACTCCCTGAGGGTTTTCCAGAAGTTTTTATAGGCAAAATTTGGGGTGAGGGCCGCAGCATGTGTGACTTTCTTCTGATGGGTTGGTAGCGAGGTAACAGGGCAGTGCTCCAGGCATCTTGTGCTCAGCCTGAAGTTACCATCTGCCATCTGGGTGGGGGCCTTGGGTCCTGCAGAAGAACTCAAAGACACATTGTTATGTATCTTCCTCGAGGAGGACTGAGGACCCTGCTCCAAGGCTGCACTATTGTTTCTTGACTGCTCCTCCCTTACCTCTGCCTCTCCTCCCTTCCCTGATTCGAAACTGGTTGAAGCTGCCCTTGGGAACTCAGGGAAGGTCAAGGAGGTTGAATGAAGCCTATTCCTTACAAACAAGAAGTGGAGAACATGGAAAGGCTTCGCACCAGGAAAGGCGCCACGGGGTCCTGTTTCTGTAAGTAGACGCCACGTGCAGAGGAGAAGGAAGAGTTAGGACATCGGGACCTGGAGGCGTCCCAGGGAGACGGTACAGTAAGTATGGCCGATGGTTTGGAGGTAAACTCAAGGACCAGAAAACAAAGTTCTGGGGGACTGAAGCCTAGAGCGTGGAGGGTGACAGGGGTGGGTGAGACCAGGAGCCAGGCTTGTGCTCCCCAAGACAAAAGGTTTCCCCTGGATCCCGAGAGCAGTGGCAGCCGGTACCAACACCCAGTCAGACACACTCCTCGGACACACCAGTCAGCGGCACAGTGGAGAGGGACTGGAGGCAGCAGGATTCGAGGGTTAGTCGGGAGGCTGTCCCGGGGTCCAGGGGAGCTCCTGCAGAGGGAGCCGGCTGCAGGCTGAGATGTCTCATCATGAGGGCCACTACAGCCCCCAAGCAGTCAAGTGAGGCCAGCAGAAGGGGGCCGACGGATCCATAAAGAGCCTTGCCAAGCGGGGCCTTTGGGTCTAGAGTGGAAAGCGAGAGATGGATGGAGCGAGGGGTGCAGCCACGCCCAGGGAGGGGGTGAAGGAGGCAGGGCAGCAGATGAGCGCCCCCGGAAAAGCCCCTGACTCACAACAGCGGGGGCCTCACACGTGCAACCGGCGACCAGCTTCCCTCCACCCAGGATGCAGTGGGCTGTTTGCAGCCCTGAACACTCACCTCCCAGCTGTGGCCCCGAAAGTCCCCCTCTGAGCCCCAGTTTCCTAATCCATCAGACGGGATCAACAGTGCCACCCAAAAAGGGCTCATCTGGAGGGTTTGCAGGACCAGCGCTTCCTGGAAGACACTGGGACCACCCAGGAGATGGAGGGGCGCCTGAACCGGAACCAAGACCAGGGGTAGGAGATAAGGCTTTCGTGTTACAGCCTCCAAGAGCTCACCTGGCGATGCTGCCAGCGGTCAGGGAGGCCCATCTCCTTTGAACTGAAACATCCCAAAACTCGAGGAGCTGCATGAGGGAGCAGGGAATTTTTACGTTCTTGATTCCATTAGCTTTGCCCTGTAATTCTGGGTGGGTCGCAGTATTTACATTTGAGAGCTAAGAACACCACAGAGATGCTCCAGCACCAGCCCCGTGTGATGGGCCCGTGTTGCTCCCTGTGCTCTGGACCGGTCCATCAGCATTCCTGCGCTACAGGTGAGCCAACCGAGGCCCAGTGCAGCCACCTGACGTGTTCCGGGGCCACCCAGCCAACCGTGTTGGCCAGGATCCCAACACGGCCACCCATACCGCCCACCACTCACGGGTGTTTCCTGAAAAACCTGACTGCAGGCAAAAGGCTATCCACCCAAATCAATGTTGCAGGGACTCACTCCACGAGGTTGAGACTCCACAGCAGGTCCCACGGGCTGAGCGCAGCGGAGGCCCTGACGCAGACCCCACCCTCCCTGGGAGACATGGACCCTGCGTAGGTGCCTCCAGGCAGCTCTGCCTTCCTTGGGCTGCACCTGAAG
>NW_020173040.1:3761645-3803038 GCF_003031525.2 Neophocaena asiaeorientalis asiaeorientalis
TCCCCCAACAAAATCCATACATATTTAATCCTGCCTTAGTCTGCTTCTCAGAGGACCTGACCTAACACAGTTCCTTACAGGAAAGAAAATGGAATAAGAATCACAGAAAAAATGAAAAAACAACTCCATACACCCTTTGGAAATCTCAGAACCAAAGACACAAGTATATTTATGGGTAAGTTTACAATAAAAGGTCTAAGGTAGAAAATATGAGAAATGACGCAGTCAGCCGTGTGTTGCAGGAAGGGGAGAAGGTTAGAGTGACTGGATATGTCACACTCCCAGGACCAGGCTGGATGTTCACCCTCGTGATCCGGTTTCCTAAATGTCTTCTTTTAATGTTTTTATTGTCAAAATAACCCACATACAGGGCTTCCCTGGTGGCGCAGAGATTAGGAATCCACCTGCCAATGCAGGGGACACAAGTTTGAGCCCTGGTCCGGGAATATCCCACATGCTGTGGAGCGTCTAAGCCCATGAGCCACAACTACTAAAGCCCGTGTACCTAGAGCCCGTGTTCCGCAACAAGAGAAGCCACCACTTTTAATGTTTTTATTGTCAAAATAACCCACATACAGGGCTTCCCTGGTGGCGCAGAGATTAGGAATCCACCTGCCAATGCAGGGGACACAAGTTTGAGCCCTGGTCCGGGAAGATCCCACATGCTGTGGAGCGTCTAAGCCCGTGAGCCACAACTACTAAAGCCCGTGTACCTAGAGCCCGTGTTCCGCAACAAGAGAAGCCACCGCAGTGAGAAGCCTGTGCACAGCAACAAAGAGTAGTCCCCACTCGCCACAACCAGAGAAAAGCCCACACAGCAACGAAGACCCAACAAGCCAAAAATAAATTAATTAATTTTTTAAAAAACCAAAACACACATACATAACTGAATCGCTGTGCTGTACACCTGAAACTTACACAACATTGTAGATTAACTGTATTTCAACTAAAAAAACAACCCACATACAAAACAACAGTAACAGCATAAGGGAAATATTTAGCCTAATAAATGACTATTAAATACCCTGGAACCTCAACCAGATAAGGAGACAGACCGTGCCGGCCGCCCCAGAGGCATCCCCCGCGCCGCTCTGAGACAAAGCCCCTGCCATGTGCCCCATGACCACCCCCAATTCTGGGGGTATCACCATCTCACCTTTCCTTAACCTTTCCCACCAAGTGCCCAGCCCTAAACATCTCCTTCAATCCACTGAAGACACCAAATCATTTGTCGAAGAGCATTTCCCTTGGCTGGGATTTTGATGACTGTCCCCACAGCCTAGCAGAATACTGTCCCCTGTCCTCTGTGTGCCAGCAAATTGGTGGTGAGATCTGGAGGCTGAATGTGTTTCAGATTAGAATTTGGAGGCAAACAACTTCCAGGGCAACGTGGCGTCCTTCCTCCTCCAGAGGCCGTGAGGTCCGGATGCCTCCCTCTCTGCAATGTCAGCTGGCATCAGCACAACCCAGGGTGTCCGTTCATGCATCCACATGCTGGACCCCTTCTATACACAGAAACCCCATCACCTGCCACTAGGCTGCCCACTGGTGCCGCGTGCATAGGGAAGCAAGATAAATGATTCGGTGTTTCCCGTTATTTACCAAAGTTAAAAAAAATCATTCTCCTAAGGTGACCAATTAGGCTTTTTTGTTTTTTTGTTTCATTTTGTCTTCCTTGGTATCATTCAGAACTCATGGATTTACTGGAGAAAACTCTAATTAGAAAAGATCCATGCACCCCAATGTTCATAGCAACACTATTTACAATAGCCAAGACATGGAAACCACCTAAATGTCCCTCCACAGATGAATGGATAAAGAAGATGTGGTACATGTATACAGTGGAATATTACTCAGCCATAAAAAAATGAAATAATGCCATTTGCAGGAACATGGATGGACCTAGAGATTATCCTACTAAGTGAAGTAAGTCAGACAGAGAAAGACAAATATCATATGATATCACTTATATGTGGAATCTAAAAAAATGATACAAATGAACTTATTTACAAAACAGAAACAGACTCAGACATAGAAAACAAATTTATGGCTACCAAAGGGGAAAAGCAGGGTAGAGGGATAAATTAGGACTTTGGGATTAGCAGATAAACACTACTATTTATAAAACAGATAAACAACAAGGACCTATTGTATAACACAGGAAACTATATTCAATATATTATAATAAACCATAATGGAAAAGAATCTGAAAAAGAATATATATATTCTTATGTGTGTGTGTGTGTATATATATATATAACTGAATCACTTTGCTGTACACCTGAAACTAACACAACATTGTAAATCAACTATACTCCAATTTAAAAAAAAAAGAAAGAACTCATGGATTTAAGCATATTAGATGCATTTCAATACACTGCAGTTTTTCCTCTTACTGATGTTCAAATTGTCCCATCTTTGGCCTCTTCAAGTCCCAGGTCCTTTTAATACCATTCTAGTGGGTCTGATGGTTCCTCTCCTCTCTGCCCTGACAAAATGTTCCAGGTACAACTTGTACAGTTCCTATTCTCGACACAGAATCTGCTGTTTGTCCGAGGAGTCCTAGTTTCTTTTAGTAGAAAACTGTATTTCAAGACCACCATCAGGGGCCTGGCTATCTTCTTGCTGTTGGTGAGGCCACCATTTCCAGGCCTCTCGGGGGAACACAGTGGGTTCAAGAGTTCACATTGACCTTGTCATTCAAGTTCATTCAAGTTCAGGATTACAAAGGTTTCCTTTTCCTCACTATTTTTCCTCTGTATCTCCCTTCTCCTCCCCACTGAAAACTGGTCCTCAGCGTCCTCAAACTGGAAGATCACAAGATTATGCATTTGCTTCATCTCACATGACACACAACACCTGCTCAGAATAGCAGTGCTAACAGTACCACTAAAACGATTCCAGAAAACCACCCAAAATGTTTACCTACGTTCTCTCGAAGTCTCTCCTCACGTTTTAGGGCTGTAAATACAGGGATGGAGCACGGAGCCATTTACACCACATCTAGTCCCCTCAGTTCATCTTAATTCCACACATAACTACGTGTTTTACGTTTCCCCCACTTTTTTTTTTTTTAAATATTTATTTATTTACTTTGGCTGCTCCAAGTCTTAGTTGGGGCACGTGGACTCTTAGTTGTGGCATGCACGTGGGATCTAGTTCCCAGACCAGGGATCGAACCCGTGCCCCCTGCATTGGGAGCACGGAGCCTTACCCACTGGACCACCAAGGAAGTCCCTCCCCCACTCTTTATGTCACTCTCCCCCACCCTTCACTTGTTTGAAGCTCATTTTCGAGGACAGTGGTTTCCAAACTGCACCCCGCAGCACCCCAGGACCCTGGCTGTGCCTGCAGGGCCTCACAAGAGAGCCCAGATTTCCTAGGGAGATGCAGCAGAGCTCAGCCTTTGCCCACACTCATGCACCACTGCCTTGAGCTGACTCATGGCTTCAGCATCAGATCACACTGCATCCGCTCCAAGACATCTCGTGAAGCCAGTGGGTGCCACCATACAAAGCAAGTACCTACCACCTTATACCCATTCACCCATTAGCATGGCTGCCACAAAAAAACAAACCAAAATAAAAAATAATGACCCTCAGAAAATAACACGTGTTGTTGAGGATATGGAGAAATTGGAACATTTCTGCACTGTCGGTGGGAATGTAAAATGGTGCAGCCACTATGGAGAACAGTATGGAGGTTCCTCAAAAAAATTAACACAAAACTACCATCTGATTCAGAAATTCCACTTGTGAGTATACACCTAAAAGAACTGAAAGCGGGGACTCAACGAGACATCTGCATTCCCATGTTTATAGCAGCACAATTCACAATAGCCAGAAGGTGGAAACAACCCAAGTGTCCATCAACAGATGAATAAATAAAGAAGATGTGGTCTATACATACAAGGGAATATTAGTCTTAAAAAGGAAGACAGGGCTTCCTTGGTGGCGCAGTGGTTGACAGTCCGCCTGCCAACGCAGGGGACATGGGTTCGTGCCCCGGTCCAGGAAGATCCCACATGCCGTGGAGCGGCTGGGCCCGTGAGCCATGGCCGCTGAGCCTGCGCGTCCGGAGCCTGTGCTCCGCAACGGGAGAGGCCACAACAGTGAGAGGCCTGCGTACCGTAAAAAAAAAAAAATAAGAAGGACATTCTGACAGAAGTGCCCCTGGAGAGGACAATGCACAAGTAACGTCTGCTGGCCCCTGAGAGTGCCACCCAGCCCCTTGAGGGGTAAGACCACCCTTTACCCAGATGCTCTGACCCTCGTGGCCCAACCCTGGCCACCAGAGGCAAGAGATGGTGTTAGGGAACCACTGACCAAAACCACCCGCCTTGGCCAGGAACAATGATAAGCGCTTGCCTGGGCTGTCTCACAGCTCGACGTCCCAATAAGGAACATGGTGCTGTCACCGAAAACTAACCGGGGGAATTCAGGAGGGGCTGAAAGGAGGGAAGAGGTGCCAGCCCATAATATGCCCTGACAACCTCCCAGAGTCCTTTGCACTGCAATCCATCTTGGCTGAGAGATGCACCCACCACCGGGAAGGACCCTGAGTCACCAAATATGGGCCAGGCAAGATGACTGGCCAGAGACAACCCAGAAACTAACCGCATCACCATAAAACCCGAGACTGCGAGCCACGTGGAGAGCAGTCCTCCTGGGTTCCCTTACCTAACTGCTCTCCGCCCGGGCGCCCCTTCCCAATAAAGGCTCCTGCTTTGTCAGCACGTGTGCCTCTTCAGACAATTCATTAATTTATTTATTTATGGCTGTGTTAGGTCTTCATTCCTGTGCCCGGGCTTTCTCTAGCTGTGGCCAGTGGCGTTTGCTTTTTGTTGCGGTGAGCGGGCTTCTCACTGCAGTGGCTCCTCTTGCCGTGGAGCACGGGCTCTAGGCACGTGGGCTTCAGTAGCTGTGGTGTACGGGCTCAGTTGCTCCACGGCATGTGGGATCTTCCCGGACCAGGGCTTGAACCTGTGTCCCCTGCGTTGGCAGGCGGATTCTTAACCACTGTGCCACCAGGGAAGTCCCAACAATTCACTTCTGAGTGTTTGACAAGACCCCACTCTCGGGCCCTGGAAGGGGTCCCCCTTCCTACAGCAACGGGAAAAGAGCACACACACAGCCCTCCCTCCACTGCCCACTCCCAAGATGGGTGAGGCTCCAACCAGACAGGAGAAGCTCCAGAGGGTCCACGATGGCTCACCTTTATTCCTGAAATGAGACTCTTCCTGGGATTGAAAGTCACCAGAGAACATGTTATTGACTTAGAACAACAGAAAGTTCCAGGGCCTCCCTGAAGGGTCATTTGGGCCAGGAAAGAAGTAGCCCCTGGAGCAGGTTCGGAGGGACAGTGAGGGCAAAGTTAAAGCTATGCCTCACTCGTTTCTTGGCAGTCCAGGTGACTGGATGTAGTGGGGACAGCGGCCTCCAGCTCTGAAGTCTCTGGGGGACACCAGCGTCAGCTCCACAGGGGGTCCGAGCCAGGACACGCCCTCCTCCAATAGGCTGGACCTGGTGTCCTCTGGCCGCAAGACTCCGCACACAAGTGCCATGCACACGTGCACTCTGTTCTCTGTCACCCCAAACCCAGTTCAGAACCACAGAAAATGCTGCCGTGTCCGTCCTCTGGGTAGGATGCACGGCTCTGACACCGGCCCCTAGGTTGGCGTTAACGCTACTAGCCCAGCACCAGCCCAGACCGAATTCACCAGCTTCTGAGGGTGAAAACAGCCCTGACACTCGGCCTGCATCTGGAAACACCCCCAGCAGCAGGAGGGGTCGCAAGGACATACCCCTGACAGCACACTGCTGGTAGAGCAGGGGGCTGGGCCCTCTGAGAGGTGGGGGGACAGGATCTTTGGGGCCTCCATGGCAAATCGGCCACTCTCCCCCCTCTCCTGACTTCTTGTTCTATAGATGTAAGTGGGCCAATATTACCCTGTAAGTAAACCACCGCTATAAAATGCTTCCATTTGAGCAAAGAAGCAACATCATCTTTAGCGAGTGGGCAGCAGAGCCAGGCTGCCTCATTCAAGAACTCTGGTCTTTAGGAATACATATTTTTCCCCTTCCCCTGATGCAATTGGGAAAATAATATTTTTTACACTTGCAATTAAGAGCAGAACAGATGGCAACGGTTTAAAAATCTGTTCATGAGACTCGATGCTGGCGGAGGGATCGCTGACAAGACATGGAGGACGGGGGCGATTCTGTTTTTCTTGACGCGCGGAAGGCCCGCTATTGCGATCCCCAAAACAAAGTACTGCAGGCATAGGGAAAGGGGTGGGATGGAAGGTTCATCCACAGTAAGAGGGCAAAACAGCTAGTAATTTAGAAGTGACAGCAGGAGAGCCCACCTGCCTCTGTGTGGCTGGGCCCGCCCAGCTGCCTGGTGTGGCCACGGCCCCAGCACCACCACCAGCACCATCATCATCTTGCATTTCCCGTGGCAGCTTTGAGCCACTTCCTCCATTCACTGCGGACTTCCGGAGCCTCCCGGATACAGGCTCCCTCATCTGTGCTTCAAATTCACCAAAACCACAACGCACAAGAGAAATCCTACAAACTAGCCATCACCATGACCAAGTGGCTTGGCCTCTTTATTTATCACTTTTAGTTTATTCATTGAGAACCCGCTGAAAGGGAACAGGACCCTGTGGGGCTCCTGGGCACAAAAGCCTTTCTGTGTCCCCCATTTCTTGATTACAGGAAATAGGCTTCATTCAGCCCCCATGACCTTCCCTGAGTTCCATCGGGCAGGTTCAAACAGTTGCTAATCAGGGAAGGGAGGGGATCCAGAGACAAGGGAGGAACAGTCAAGAAACAATAGTGCAGCCTTGGGGCAGGGTCCTGGGTCCTCAGGGGATACACATGATAACATGCCTTTGAGCTCTGCAGAAACTAAGGCCCCCACCCAGGTGGAGGATGGAATGATGATGTTGGCCGTCATGACTTCAATCAACTAAAGCTTGGACTCTGTTGATTGAAGTTCTATGCTGAATTCTGCTCTTCTCAAGCCCCCTCATGAATATGCATGTACCCTTAAGCTTAAAACTTCCCCAATTTTGCTGCTGGGGAGACACTGCTTTGGGAAAGAGCCCTGGTGTTCTCCTTACTTGCTGCAACTAATAAATCCTTCTTTCTCCGGATCTCCGCTTAGTTGTGTCTCTTGGCTCAACACCCACCAAGAGGCGAACCCAGTTTTCCGGTAACACATGCCCTCCCCCACACCTTCCCACCACACCAACAGGGCTCCTGTCTGATAACAGTGGATTCCAGCCGAAAGAGCTCCAAGACCAGACCCTCTCTGAGGAGCAGGACTGAGGGAAGCCCCGTGTCCAGAGGGGAGGCCAAACCAAGACCACTGGAGGAGTCTGAAGCTTCTGGAACCTACAGCTTCAGCAGACATGACACACTGCCCAGCTCCTAATGAGATTTACACAAATTCCCACAAGAAGGCATGTTACCTCGGTTCCTATTTCACATTATAACATATCTGACTTTGAACAACAAATTAGAAAGCATACCAAAGGCAATAAAATAAAGTTTTTAAAACCCATATTCTAAAGAGATAAAGCAAGCATCCTAACCGGACTCAGATATGACACAGACTTTGGAATTATCAGACTGGGAGCTTAAAGGAACTATGATTCATATGCTAAGGGCTCTAATGGGAAAAGTAGACAGCATACAAGAACAGAAGCATAATATGAGCAGAGCAATGGAAAGTCTAAGAAAGAATCCAAAAGAGATGCTAGAAATTTTTAAAAAACTGGTAATAGAAAGGAAGAATGCCTTTGATGGGCTCATCAGCAGACTCAACACGGCTGAGGGGAAAATCAGGGAGCTGGAAGATAGGCCAATAGAAACTTCCCAAACTGAAATGCAAAATAAAAAAGAAGGCCAGTGTGGGGGTGAAAGCAGAGATAGAACAGAGCATCCAAGGACCATGGGACAATATTGAAAGATACAGCATACGTGTAACTGAAGACCCAAAGGAAACAAAAGAGATAATGAGGAAGAAAACATATTTGAGCTAATAATGGCCAACATTTATTCTAAAATTAACAACAGACACCATCAAACCACAGATCCAGGAATCTCAAAGAACACCAAGCAGAATAAATACTTTAAAAACCAACAACATGGGATTAGCAGATGCAAACTATTATATATAGGATGGATAAACAACAAGGTCCTACTGTATAGCACTAGGAACTATACTCAATATCCTGTGATAAACCATAATGGAAAAGAATATGAAAAAGAATGTATACATATGTTTAGCTGAATCACCTTGCTGTACAGTAGAAATTAACACAACGCTGTAAATCCTATACTGCAATAACATAAAAAAAAACAACAAAAACTACACCTAGGCATATCATACTCAAACTGTAGCAAATTGAAGACAAAGAGAAAATCAAGAAATAAGCTAGAGGCAGGTGGGGAAACATTTTATCTATGAAGGAACAAAGATAAGAATTACATCTGACTTCTTGTGAGAAACTATGCAATCAAGAAGGGAGTAGGTGAAAATCTTCAAAGCTTTAAAAGAAAAAAAAAAAAACTCCACTAACCTGTACTTCTATATCCAGCAAAACTATCTTTCAAAAGTGAAGGAGAAATAAATACTTTCTCAGACAAACAAATACTGAAGGAACCTGTCACCAGCAGACATACCCTGAAAGAAATATTAAAAGATTCTTCTTCACACGGAAGGAAAACTATATACGTTGGAAACCTGAATCTATATGAAGAAAGAAAGAGTGTGTGAGGAGGAATAAATGAAGGTAAAATAAAATCTTATACTTTTCTTCTCTTATTTGATCTAAAAGATAACTGTTTATTTAAAACTCTAATAGTAACAATGTATTGTGATGATTCTAGCTTATGGGTAAGGGAAATGAATGACAGCAGTGTCCCAACGGACGGGAAGGAGGAACTGGGAATAGTCTGTTTTAAGGTACTTGCACTAAATCTGCAGAAGTATTGTGTTATTTGAAGGTGGACTTTAGATTACTTAAAAATGCATATTGTAAACTCTGAGTCAAACAATAAAAAAATTTTTAAAGAATTAAAAATGATAAGCTAAGAGAAATATAGTTGATTCCTATAAAATGGTCAATGAAAACCAGAGAAGTGAGAACAGGAAGTGGCAAGAACAGAAGACAGTGAATGAAAAGTTTGCTATCCACTTATATGTGGAATCTAAAAAATGGTACAAATGAACTTATTTACAAAACAGAAATAAGAGTCACAGATGCAGAAAACAAACTTATGGTTACCAAGGGGGAAGTGCAGGGAGGGATAAATTGGGAGATTGGAATTGACACACTACTATATACAACTAATAAGAAGCTACTGTACAGCACAGGGAACTCTACTCAATACTCTGTAATGACCTATATGGGAACAGAATATAAAAAAGAGGGGATATATGTAAATGTATAGCTGATTCACTTTGCTGTACAGCAGAAACTAACACAACATTGTAAATCAACTATACTCCAATAAAAATTAATTTTAAAAAAGAAAAGTTTGATATCAATCTAAATACATCAATAATCATTTAAAATGTAAATGGTCTAAATGCACCAATTAAAAGATAGAGTTTGTCAGAGTAGATAAAAACACAAGACCCAACTACATGCTGTCTACAAGAAACCCATTTTAAATATAAAGACACTTTTAGGTTGAAAGTAAAGGTATGGAGAAAAATATACCGTGCTAATTCCAATCAAAAGAAAACTGTAGTACCAACAGATGAACCTATTTGCAGGACAGGAATAGAGACGCAGATGTAGAGAATGGACGTGTGGACACAGTGGGGGAAGGGGAGGGTGGGATGAACTGGGAGATTAGGTTTGACATAAATACACTACCATGTATAAAATAGGTAGCTAGTGGGAATCTGAAGCACAGGGAGCTCAGCTCGGTGCTCTGTGATGACCTAGATGGGTGGGATGAGGGGGAAGGAGGGCCAAGAGGGAGGGGATATATGTATGCATATAGCTGATTCACTTCATTGTACAGCAGAAACTAACATAACATTGTAAAGCAATTATACTCCAATAAAAAATAAACAAACAATAATCTCATTTCAAAATTAAAAAAAAAAAGAAAACTGGGGTACCAATACTCATTTCAGACAAGGCACACTTTAGAATAAGGAAAACTGTCAGGGATAAAGAGGGGGCATTACCGCATGATATGTAATTCAATTCTCCAACAGGAGATCGCAATCGTAAATGGCTATGTACCTAACAGAGCATCAGAATATATGAGGCAAAACTGATAGAACTGCAAAGAGAGAAGGACAAATCCACTATTATAACTGACGTTAACATCCCCTGTCAGTAACTGATAGAACAAGCAGGCAGAAGATCAGCAAGGATGGTTCACCTGGACAGCACTATCCATCACCTGGGTCTCACTGACATGCATGCAATATTCCATCCAACAATGGCAAAATACACATTCTTCTCAAGCTTGCATGGAACAGTTACCAAGTGCCTTAGTCCGTATGGGTTGCTATAATGAAATATTAATACTACAGTGCCATACAAACAACAAAAATTTATTTCTCACAGTTCGGGAGACTGGAAGTCCGAGATCAGGGGCCAGCCTGGTCAGATGAGGGCCCCTTTCTGGATCTCAGACTTCCTGTTGTGTCCTCACATGGCAGAAGGGGTGAGGAGCTCTGCAGGGTCCCTTTCATAATGGCACTAATCCCATTCATGAGCATGCCACCCTCATGACCTAGTCACCCTCCAAAGGCCCCACCTCCTAATACCATCACCTTGGGAGTTACGATTTCAACATATGAATTTGGGGCGGGGTTTGGGGGGACACAAACATTCAGACCATAGCACCAAGACAGAACACATTTTGGGCCATAAAGCACACACGAACAAGTTTTGTAAAAGCTGAAATCACTCAAAGTACATTCTCAGACCAGAATGGAATTAAACTAAAAATCAATAAAGGAAAATAGGTGAAATTCCCAAATATCTGGAAATTAAACAACATAATTCTAAACAACACATGGGTCAACGAGGAACTATCAAAAGTTTTTTTAACTAAATGAAAACAAAAATACCACTTGTCAGAATTTCTACAATGTATTTAACAAAAGCAGTGCTTAGAAATATATAGCATTAAATGTATACATTAGAAAAGAAGAAAGATATCCAATCAATAACCTAAGTGTGTACCTTGGGAAATAAAATGAAGAGAAACTGAAGCCTAAAACAAGCAGAAGAAATATAATAAAAATTAGAGCATAAATCAATTAAATTGAAAACGAAGAGGAAATACAGAAAATCAATGAACCCAAAACCTGTTTTGCTGACCAGGCTAGCCAAGAAAAAGAAGACACAAACTACCAACACCAAAAGAGAGAGAGGAGTCATCAACACTGATCCCATAGAAAAGGATAATAATATCTCATTAAAAGGATAATAATAAAGGAGTACTACAAAGAACTCCATGCCCCCAAATTTGATAATTTGGATAAAACAGACCAACTCCTTAAAAGACGTGTACTACCAAAACTCACTCACACAAGGAGAAATAGACAAACAGAATAACTATATGTATCTTAAAAACTGAATCAATAATTAATAACTTTCCCAAAAGAAATCACCAGGCCCAGATGGTTTCTCTGCTGAATGGTACCAGACATTTAAGGAAGAAATGATACCGATTCTCTATAATCTATTTCAGAAATTAGAAGAGGAAGGAACACTTCCTAACTCATTCTATGAGGCCAGCATTCCCCTAATATCACAATCTGGCCTAACAGCACCCTAGCGGGAAGCGGGCAACGGCGCCACTCAGATTGGAGCATCCCCAGCGGCAGAAGGGGACAAGGTGGGTCTGAAAGGAGAGAAGAAGGGTGACAGGAAACCACGTCTGCTCTGCGTGGCTTGTCCCCTGGGGACGCCCCAAACTCGTCTTTCTCCTCATCAATTTGTCAAAACAGAAAACGGTGAAACACGTGAGTGTAGCTGCATTGGAGCTTCCGCTGGAGAAAGATGAGGGGGGCGGGCCCAGTTGTCCCCCAGCCCCCGGGCAGCCTGTGGATGCTCAGATGACCAGGCACGCAGGGCGGACAGCGTGGTGACCCCGCAGGTCCTACTCACCGGGAAGCTGCAGGCACCTGGGGACCCTGGGCCATCCGCAGATCGGTCCTGGCCCGGCCGTCGGCTCCCCCGACGAGATGCAGCGACACTCGGATGCTCCAGAGACTGAAATGAAAGAGTACACAGGCTGGCGTCAGCGGGCTGAGCACACAGGCTGCTCCTGTACGAGCAGAAGGAAGTTCTCCGATGCAGTGCCGGATCACAGGCTCCATAAAGCTCCCTGTGCCTGACGTCAAAGCAGCTCAGGACTCTGTGATCAGAGCTCCCGGGGTCCACAGAGCCACCCAACAGTTTGAAAATCAAAGAGTGGCAAGGTGATCATGAGTCTCCCCAAGTTTTCAGGGGAGCCCTCCCTCTACTCCCAAAGGCCAGCGGGCACTCAGGACGCAGCCACTGGCCCCGGTCTCCTGGGGATGCATTTCTCTAACCCTTTTGGAGGAAGATGCAGGAAACCCCGTGGCCTTAAGACTACAGGTTCCTTTTGCTCTGACAGGAAAGGAAGCATATTCTTCAAGGTTCTGTCCCCAATTTGTTTTCCCAAAAAAACCAAAATGCTACACAAGGTAGAGCTTGGTGATGTCTGGGTTATCTTAAAATTGTGTGCATTGCACACGGCACGGTGGGGGTAGGAATTTTACAAAATGCACTGAACAAAGTCTTGTCAAAGAAAGGGTGAGTGTGTGCATGTGCGGGTGTGCAGCACAAGCCACCCCGTGTGCAAGGGCCACCGTCTGCTCCCTGACACGTGGGGGAGCCACCCTGGCAGGGGCGGCGCCTGCATCTCCGCATACAGCTGGGCCACAGAGAGACCTTGGCTCAGACCTAGCTCTGCCCTTACAGCCTGTGAAGGCTCCAGAACCTCCTGGGGCTCCATTTCCTCATCTCGGAGGATGCCAGGGGCGCTGAGATGTGGGGATCAGGCCCCACTCCAGCACCAGCAGCCTGGTCACCCTGCCTGTCCAGTGAGGGCACAGACCCGCATTAACTTACAAGACTCCTTGAGCTCTGACGTGGAGGGCTCCTGCCATGCTTCCTGCCCACAGAGCAGGCTACCCAGCTGGAGGCCTCCTAAATCCAATCACGGACCCCCTCCACCCTCCATGCAGATGACACCCGGCCCAAATCACACCGTGCCTGCCCCCACCTACAGCCAGGGACTCTAATGGGGTCTGGAGGCATGGTGCTACACCACGCGGTGATCAGCTCTGGACCATGAGCTCCCGGGTCTGTGTTCTGCCGATCCCTGCAGCCTCACCCCCGTCACACCCCCAAGACCCAATGCTGTCGGGGTCTCACACCTTCCAGGCCAGTGTTTCAGCCATTCCCTTTTCACGCCTCTAGAATCTCACTGACAAACTACTATTCATCCTTCAAAACCCAACCGGGAGAGGCGTCCCTGAACTCCAGCTGTAACCACAATCTTCTCAGCCTGTCTTGTCTCTGCAGTTTGCACAATCATTCCCAGCCACATCTCCTTGCTCCCTCTAGGCTCCTGGCCTGCCAAAGGCACAGCTTTCCAGAGACTTCACATGCCACCGCAGCCAGCAAACCGAGGACATGGGCCTCAATCCCAGCCTTAAGGAAAGGGGAGGATAAATGCAAAAAGCAGCAAAGATGGGGAAGCGACTCCGAGAGACGAGGATGGAGCATCAGGTTGGGGTCAAAGGCACCAGCTACAGCGGACGGGAAGCAATGGAGCACGCCACTGAGATCGCTGAGATCACACTGAGTGCCTGCCAGCCCCTGAAGCTGCACGCTCCCCAAGCTGCAAAACTGCCTTGAACCCACCCACCCGTCACCTGCATCGGGCTGCAGGCTGCCACGCGCAGCGTGTCCCTGAGGCTAAAAATACAGCCAGCTTCTCAGCCACGCTCCTGCTCCACAGGCCAGCCACAGTGGGTAGGGGCGGCTGCCTGGGAACCAGGACGTCTTCCGTCAATGGTCCACCCACCCTCCGTTCAACAGCCACCAGTGCGGCCACCCCAGTGCATGTCAGGCTCAGGCCCTCGGCTCCATCTGCTGTGACGTCCGGCAGGACTCAGGTGACACAGTGCCTCCCTCCCTGTGCCCAGCCACTCACATGGTGTGCCCTGAAAAAGCGTTTGCAGGGAAATGCAAATCACTCCAGCAGCTCATAAATCCCCACGGTTGTGAACTAACTGGAAGTGAAAAGCACGGTTCCCAGGGGCCAGTGGCTACCCTCCTCCTCTGCTTCTCAACCCCAGAAAGAACACGGGGGTGAAACTGAGCAGGACCCTGTGGGGCTCCTGGGCACGGAAGCCTTTCTGTGTCCCCTGTTTCTTGTTTGTAGGGAACAGACTCCAGCCTCCATGAGCTTCCCTGAGTTCCAACGCGCAGGTTCAAACAGGTGCTAATCAGGGAAGGGAGGGGATGCAGAGACAAGCGAGGAATAGCCAAGAAACAATAATGCAGCCTTGGGGCAGGGTCCCGGTTCCACCTCAAGGGATACACACGACAATATCTTTGAGCTCTTCTGCAGAACTAAAACCCCCAACAAAGGGAAGACATCAACTACCTGATGAAGCAATCTTCATTCCAGAGAGAAGGTCGCAGTTTGAGAACCTCTAGAACAACAGAAGCTCATCAGGAGACCACGGTGAGGCCAGATTAAAGGAGTGCAGGCCCTGCACTCACCCTGATCCTTATCAGCAACCCCTCCCTTGAACCACTGCTATAAAACTCCTCACCAAATCCCCCGAGATTGAGACACACAGCTTTGAGGGCAAGAGCTCACTGTGTCCCTCAAAGCAGTCAAGCTATTCTTTTCCACTTCACCCAAAACTCTGTCTCTGAGATTCAAATAGGCACCGGTGCACAGGAGATGAGTTTCAGCATCAGAGGGGTGAAGGACGGTGACCACATGTCAGGGCGAGACCAGCGCTCTGCTCCTGGTAACTAAGAACCTTGGACCACCTCAGAGCCAACAGTGACCAGTGAGGGTAGGTGGCTCGGCTGGAATCAGCCAAGCCGGGGCTGGGCTGGCACAGGGACACTGCCAGAAGGGACATGGTGCTGGCAGTGTCACACCCACCTCCACCAGGCCCCCACTGGCACTGGGCCCCTGGATGCCTGGACAGCAGAAAAATGGCCGAGCTCACATGGTCAGGCCTGGCCCCAGGGTCAGGGGCAGTCTAACCTCTGTAACCTGCTGGAGTCACTTTTTGCCAAGAGCCTTCCATGTGCTGTGGCCAGGCCTCCCCGCCCTGCCCCAAGCCCTGCTCACACCCCCCAGGCCATCACTCTCAGCTGGGGGAAGGTCCAATCACACCGCTCCCCAGGTTTTTCCACCCTGGTCCACTCAGCAAGGCCTTTCTCCATCTAGTCCCTAAAGAGCTGAGACAGAAGACAAACAAATGGCCAACAGGCACATGAAAAGATGCTCAGCATCACTAATCATCAGGGAAATGTAAATCAAAGCCACAATGAGATCTCATACCCATTAGGATGGCTAGTATCAAAAAGATAAGAAATAACAAGTGTTGGCGAGGATGTGGAGAGAAGGGAAGCCTTGTGCACTGTTGGTGGGAATGTAAAATTAGTGCAGCCACTGTGGAAAACTGTATGCAGGGTCCTCAAAAAATTAAACATAGAACTACGTTATGATGAGGGGAAGTCTCAGGTGGCCGCTGTCCGTGTCCAGGACAAAAGCGGGATGGGGACCCACTGTCCTTCACAAAAACTCAAGTTTGTGGGCACATCCCACCTGAGAACCCCTGCCTTTCCACAAGTGCCCAGGAGCCCAGGTGTGCTCCGAGCACACCTGCCCTGGGAAGGTTCACGGCCCCCACCCACAGGTGCACATGACAACGGGCATGTCAGGCTTCAAAGGCAGCAGGGCCACCCGGTCACATGTTTGGAGTAAAAGAATCAGGACCAACTGTCCAAGGCACCAAAATGGCAAGTTGGGAAAGCACTGACCCCAAGGTTCCTGGAGCCTCAGCGAGTGGTGTGGGGGAGGGGAGGGGCAGGCCAGGCCCCTGCAGAGAGCACAGAAAGCCCCACAGGCATAAAGAACAAAGATCGGGACAATCCATCCCCCCAGCCCAGGGCAGAGGGTCGTCCTGGTCCGCAGATGGGAGCCGCCTGCCCTGCACGCTACAACTTGGACGGTTCCCCTCCAGGCAGGAGTCAAGGCCCATGGACCCCGGGGGATGCTGAGCCTCCCAGGGTGAGGGATTCTCTTCTCAGCCCCTCCTCGAAGCCAGCAGAGCCTCAGGAAGGGCCAGTCACTCGCTCCAGATTGCAGAGTTAAGTCCCAGGTGGAGCCTCTTGGGACATGTGAAGCATTCAACACAGAATGTGGTGATGTGGCCGCACTGAAGCATTTTTAGGTACCGTTTTCTACTCTGCCCACTTTCGCAAATGTTGTAATTTTGTGTTATGCCAAAATGACACTTCCCTGACTATCCGAAAAATGTCCTCGATATGATCAAAGAGAGGTGAAATGATGGAAATGCCACAAATGGTGCAATGGACCCTCTACGTGGATTAAAATGTCTGCATACTACATGATATATTCTAAATGTGATGGATACAAACTTGGGGGAAGTTTAGGGGATCTGACACCTGGTGGGCTCCCCAGACAAGTGAAGATTAGAAACAGGTCCTGAGCCCAAATCACGCCTGTGCCTTCTAGCTGGGCAGCCAGGCTCACCGCAGGTAGCAGGGGCCCCTGGGCTGCATGCACCCCAGCTCTGTGACTGTTTCAGTAGCTTACCACGTCGCTGGGTGGGCTGTCCTTGCATGTGCAAGACCCCTGGTCCAGGACCACAGATCAGGGGCCCGCCCTAAGCCGACGGCTCCCTGGTGTGTGCACAACCCCACAGAACTTTCTGGAAGCCCACACACCATCCATCCATCAGCACCTCCAATGTGTGCCTAACAGGCACCTGGTGCCCAGCACATCATCCGAGCTGGCCAAGCCCTCCCCCCATGAGACTCAGCCTCCTCCTGTCTGGCTGATGACAACATAGCCCCCAGCTGGGGTCCCCCTTGACTCCTGTCCCTCCCCTCCTCCAAGCCACCAGGTCTGTGCTGCCTCGAGCGTCAGACGCCTCTAGAACCCCCTCCTGCAATCACCCTCCCCATCAACAGCTCCTAACAGGGCTCCTGCTTCAGCCCTTGCCCAACACGGCCCTCTCAGGGTGGGTCAGCACCACGTAGGTGAGCCACACTCAGTCTCAATCGGCTTGAGCTGCTATAGCCAAGCACCACAGATGGGGTGGCTCATCCAAAGGGATTTACTTCTCACAGTTCTGGAGGCTGGACGTCCAAGATCGGGGTGCCTGCGTGGGTGGGTTCTAGCGAGAGCCCTTGTCTGGGTTGCAGATGGCTGACTTTTGCTGTGTCCTCACACGGTGGAAGAGGAGGGAGCCAGCTGCCTCGCCTCTTCTTATCAGGGCGCTAATCCCATTCTTAGGGCTCCACCCTCATGACCTCATCACCCCAAAGGTCCCACCTCCTAATATCACCACACTGGGCATTAGATTTCAACACAAGAACTGGCGGTGGAGGGGGGGACACAAACATTCACTCCAGGACAAGTGTACATGCCCGTATGATGGTTATTCTTCAACAACACATTCACTTAAAGAAATCAAAGCTAGGGCTGTGGTGGGGAGGGGAAAACGGGATGCCTGCTAATGGGTATGGGCGATGGTAATGTTCCATCCACAAAAATGTGGGCCATTTTTGAAGTCTTTATTGAATTTGTTACAATACTGCTTCTGTTTTATGTTTTGGTTTTTTGGCCCTGAGGCATGTGGGATCTTAGCTCCCCGACCAGGGATTGAACCCGCACCCCCTGCATTGGAAGGTGAAGTCTTCACCACTGGACTGTCAGGGAAGTCCCCAAATGGGTGAATTGTATGTTATGTGAATTGTATCTCAGTAAGGCTGTTATAAAAATATTATTATAAATCGTAAGTCAGGTCGAATCCTCCTCTCCTCAAGCGTCCCCCCTCCAAAGACCCTCGACATGCAGAGCACACGTCCTCATAAGGGTGGGGAGAGCCTCCAGGCCTGGCCTCCGTGCCCTCCGGCCTCCTCAGGGCTCTGTGCCGAGGCTCAGCCACGCCAGGCCTGCCCCCAGTGAGCCCTGGGCGACAGCTGAGCACTAAGCACCCAACTCACAGGGCCGGGCTGCAGCCTTGTCCTGCCCTCCCAGCCCCGTCACCCACGGGACGGAAACCCTGCCATCCCCACCTGCCACATTCTGTGGGGGCCACCCACAGCAGTACTCAGTGGCACCCCGCTGAATGGTGACTCAGTGACAGGACCATCCCCAGGACATACACAGAGACCGATGCTCAGGGGGACCAAGGGCTGCCCAGGCCACCTGCCAGGTGAACAGGGCAACCACTTCGACCAGGTCTGAGGACATCCAGCCCCACCTCGTCAGGGCCCTGCTCACTCATGAACACCTCCACGTACCATGTCCAGCCAGGCGAGGTGCAAACCCTCAGAGTGGCCTGGACACCCAGCTCCATGGCTGTGGGGCATGGGGCATGGAGGGGTCACAGGCTCTGCCCTCGGAGCGGCCACAGCTGGAAGGATGCTGTACAGGAGGGCATCCCCTGCCATGTGGGGACGGGAGGACAGCCTGTTCCAACCGACACTACATCCAGGCCAGTTCCTGTTCCAACAAAAAGAGGGGCCGGTCCTCATCCTGAAAGCGCCGCAGATCCCCTCCCACCTCCCTCCCTATTCACATGCTCACCACAAGCAAGGGGGGCGCACGTGGGGCCATGGCGGCCCCACCCCACCCCAGAACCCCGCGCTATCCATCACAGGACAGCAGGGCCACGGCAGCAGCCCTCCACCCACGCCCACCCGGGCAGTCCTTTAAAATACTACATCTTGCCAGAACATTCTGAGATAAATGACACAAATTTCAAGAGGGGAAAAGGAGGGGAAACCGGGGAAGAGGAGCCCAGGGAGGCGCCTGCTTCGTCTACTGCTTTCCAGTCCCCACAGTTCCTTGCCACATGGCGACAGGTGCTGAGACCCGAGCGGGCTCCGAATTTGGGGTGGGGGGACCAGGACACCACAGAAGCTCCACTCCCCGGACAAGAGCCAGCACCTCAGCACCCTGGCCCTGCCTGAGACGCCAAAGGCTGTTACCAGGGTAGTCCTTAAAACAGGAAGAAGCTAACAGGACACAACTAACGAACTAGTAAAACAAAAGGATGGTAGTCTGAGTCTTTATGCTTTTGTCAAGACCCATAGAATATACAACACAGAGAGTGAACCAAACCCTAATTTAGTTATTATTATTATTAATAATAAGAATAATAATAGTGTATCAATATTGGCTCATCAGTGGTAACTAATGTACCACACTAACACAAGATGTTAATAACTCGGGAAATTAGGGGGTATGGGGGTTACAGGCCATATGGGAACTTTCTGCTCAACTTTTCTATAAACCTAAAACTGCTGAAATAATTATGCTTCCAAATTTTAAAAAATATGGTGGTTCGACAGATGAATGGATAAAGAAGATGCGGCACATATATACAATGGAATATTACTCAGCCATAAAAGGAAACGAAATTGAGTTATTTGTAGTGAGGTGGATGTACCTAGAGTCTGTCATACAGAGTGAAGTCAGTCAGAAAGAGAAAAACAAACACCATATGCTAACACATATATATGGAATCTAAGAAAAAAAAAAGGTCATGAAGAACCTAGGGGTAAGACTGGAATAAAGACACAGACCTACTAGAACATGGACTTGAGGACACGAGGAGGGGGAAGGGTAAGCTGGGACAAAGTGAGAGAGTGGCATGGACATATATACACTACCAAACGTAAAATAGACAGCTAGTGGGAAGCAGCCACATAGCACAGGGAGATGAGCTTGGTGCTATGTGACCACCTAGAGGGGTGGGATAGGGAGGGTGGGAGGGAGAGAGACGCATGAGGGAAGGGATATGGGAACATATGTACATGTATAACTGATTCACTTTGTTATAAAGCAGAAACTAACACACCATTGTAAAGCAATTATACTCCAATAAAGACGTTTAAAAAAAAAACCAAAAAAACCCTTCACAGACAAAAAATCAAGCAGACAGCATTTTCATATCTTCTTTTTTGTGGAATCTAAAATATGGCACAAATGAACTTATTTATGAAACAGAAACAGACCCACAGACATAGAAAACAAACTTATGGGAATTCCCTGGTGGCGCAGTGGTTAAGAATCCGCCTGCCAATGCAGGGGACATGGGTTCGAGCCCTGGTCCAGGAAGATCCCACATGCCACGGAGCAACTAAGCCCATGTGCCGCAACCACTGAAGCCCGTGCGCTCTGGAGCCCACAGAGCCCACAGGCCTAGAGTCCGTGCTCCGTAACAAGAGAAGCCACCACAATGAGAAGCCCGTGCACCACAACGAAGAGTAGCCCCCGCTCCCAGCAACTAGAGAAAGCCCGCGCAGCAACGAAGACCCAATGCAGCCAAAAATTAATTAATTAATTAAAAAAAAAAGAAGTAGCAATATCTGTATGCTATTTTTTAAAAAAAGAAAACAACCTTATGGTTACCAAAGGGGAAAGTGGGGGAGGTATACATTAGGAGTTTGGGATTAAAAGATACAAACTATTATATGTAAAATAGATTAACAACAAGGTCCTACTGTATAGCACAGGGAACTATATTCAATGTCCTGTAATAAACCATAATGGAAAAGGATCTGAAAAAGAATATGTACATGTATGTATAACTGAATCACTGTGCTGTACACCAAAAACTAACACAACATTGTAAATCAACTACACTTCAATAAAAAATTAAATTAAAAAAACAAATTAATGAATGAATGAAAATAAAGCCTGCTTCCTTTCAGAAGTCGCTTGAGGAAATTTAGATTCTCCTATAAACCATGCTTGGGAGTGAGCAGCTTTCCCAGGATCTGAAACCACGAAACAGCAGGTGTGAGCGCCCCCCTGCCACCTCCCACCTTCTTTCCACCCTAACCTGCCAGACACTGCTACCAAAATTGCTGGATGAAAACCACTTTCCAGCCCCTTCTCAGGAAGCCCTCTTACATCACGAAAGGACATCTGCAGAGTTGCATTAAAGCCTCAAAACACGCTGCAAGAAGCTAAGGGATTTTATGCTACAACCAGGAGAAATTTTTTAAAATATTGATAACAGCTAAAATTCTGCAAACCGAAGCCCCACGAGGTGGGGGCTGATGTCTCCTCGGCTGCAGTAAGTCCATCACCTGACCCAGCACCCTGCACACACGGGGCCCATCACCCTGCCACCCTGCCCGCCCCTCGGCGTCCCCCACAAATGGCAGGGATGTTGTCTTGGGAGGTGTGGACCCATGGGCTTTAAGCTCGGCCACTGGGCAGGTAGGCCGAGCCCACCCCGTCTGTCTAGAAGTTCTTGCCTTCTATCCTTGCCTGTAACACAGCAAACCACGGTGCGAGGCATCCGATTTACACGGGACAAAACTCAGCGGTCCCTGCCCTGGACAGTGCGGATGTGCTCAGTACCAGAACATGATCTCCCCAGGGCACGGCAGCCCATGGCCAGGCCACCACGCAGCACGGTGCACAGTAGGTGTTCCACAAGCACTTGCTGGATGATGAGTGAATGGATACACTGATGGATGTTATGTCTCTGAAATCTTACAAAACGCTTAATGCACATTTTATTTTTTTTAATATTTATTTATTTACTTATTCATTTATTTTGGCTGCACCGGGTCTTAGTTGAGTCACATGGGATCTTTGTTGCGACATGTGGGATCTTTCAGTTGCAGCATAAGGGCTTCTTAGTTGCAGCATGCAGACTTCTTAGTTGCAGCGTGCACACGGGATCTAGTTCCCAGACCAGGGATCGAACCCGGGCCCCTTGCATTGGGAGCGCAGTCTTACCCACTGGACCACCAGGGATGTCCTTAATGCACATTTTAGAAGTAAATGCACACACAAGATACTCAAGGTACCTTCAAGCAAAAGGCCCAGGGAGCAAAGGATAAAAATCAGGTGACACTGGGGCCAGGGGCTCATCCTCTCACAACCCTGCAGCCTGGTGGAACTGTCCCATAACTGTATGAGGGTGCCCCGGTGAAACGAGGCCATCCCCACAGTCCCCAGGGAAATCTGCAGAATAAAGAGAATCAGCCTCCAGAGGGTGCCAGGCTGGATGGAGCACCCCCCCCCACCAGCCACCCAGCCTCCTCACCCACGCCCGCCTGAGTTAGGAGCCAGCAGCTGGAACTCGGGTTTTTTATGCATCTTCACTTCCATGATGCTGTGATGCTGGGCCAGGTAGGGCAGGATGTGGGTTCTGAATGAAGCCGGGAGCCTGACCCGCTCCCTCCCAGTTTCCAAATCCCCCTGCCCCTGAGCACAGCTTTTCCATTTCAGGTTTCAAAGCGCAAAGGACAGATCTTTGAATAATTCGTGCTTCCTAATCCATCGGATATTCTCTGAAATAGCAAGTCTCTTCTCTGGACCTTCCTTGAAATAGCCTGGCCCTTACATATGGCAAAATGATGCAAAGTGGCATCTCCGTGACCCAAATATGAACACTGGAAATACTTCCGGGTCTTCCAAATAGCAATAAAAAATATTTAAGACAGCTTAATGCCAAGGCCATTTAATAGAATTCGAGACAGCTCAGGCAAATACACTATTAGAGGGAACAGATAACCAATGAAAAATTCAAACAGATACTACTATATAAGTAGAATTGAGGCGGAAAAATCACTTCATAGCTGTAGAGGATTTCCAAAGACGATGCTCTTGAAATCTCTTTTAAAACAATATGTTCCAACTTCCCACTAATCCAAATTACTCTAGCGATGTCTGCCTTCAGCGGCTAGCAGCAAATATGCATCCTCATTATCTTACTTGGCATGGTGGTATCAAGGAAACTTCTATTTCCATCTTTCCATCACTAAAGCTAACGTGAGTCTCCCATCTGCACTGGTGACAGCTCCCTTTCTGATGAGAAGCAGAAACGTGTCCAGATGGGCTCGGGGCAGCGAGCAGACTGCCCACAAAGCCACCATGGTGTGGGGTGGGCGAGGGGATCATCACAGGGGCTACCTTTTGTCTTTTTTTCTTTTTAACGGGAAACAGTTCTGAATGGCTTAAGCAGGATGTATTTTGATTTGTAAAGCTCTATTAAATTGAAGAAAGAGAAAGAATCCATCCCCAGCTCCATACAGAACAAGTGAATATCATTAGCCCCTAAACTGTCAATGAATTAAACTCCTTCCCTGACCATGTAGAGCAGCCCTGGGTGTGGGCATCTTGTCTCTGCCAAGCAAACCCGCAGGCCAACCCCTGCCACACAGCCCTACGGGAGCTACAGATGCCAGCAATGCACTATCTTATTTGTTCAGGGGAAGCAAAATGGTCCAGTGCTGGTGGCTGTGTTCTTTCTTCCCAACAAGGCCTAATTGCTGCTGTCCTCCTCTGGGATCTGGTCTCCCTGGACAGAGTGGGAAGGCAGCCAACAGAACCTAAACCGTCCAGCTCCCTGGATCAGGCCTCAGTGCGCTAACTCCTGGAAACTCAAAGATGCACAACCCAGGCACAGAGAACTTCCTGTTTCTGAAGGTATTAATATGAAGTCAAAATTAAAATCACATATTCTTATGGTTCTTTCTTTAAAAAACACAATCAGTGCTTCTTACTGAAAAACCAGAAAATGTAGGTTATTCATTGCGTGACCCTCCCTTTTGGAAAAGAATCACTTAGATGAAAATTGGTACATTCCCTAAAAATCAACACTTATGATCCCTGAAACTCTAATATTTGAATTTTTTAATAATTTCCTATCAAGCCCATTCAATAGAATGCAAACTATCTCCAGTGGACACACTGTTAGATAAATGTGATATGAAACTAAAATTTCAACTAGACGCAGCTATATAAAAATGGCAAGAGAAAACCTGCTTCATTGCTATATAGAATTTCCAAAGATGATGTTCTGGAAACCAGCCATGGTTTTGACATCTATGAAAACAAATCACTGTGGTGCACTGGGACAATGGCTATAAGAAAATAACCGTGGGAGAACAGAATATAGAAGAAATAGTTCTCCTATTTATATATATTGGGTTGGCCGAAAAGTCTGTTCGGTTTTTCCGTACGTTCCCGAATGAACTTTTTGGCCAATCCAATATACATATAATCTCCTATATATATAACTGAATCACTGTGCTGTATACCTGAAACTAACACAGCACTGTAAAACAACTATACTTCAACTAAAAAAATAAAATTATATTTTTTTAAAAGCCAGAACCAAAAAAAAAAAACACTGTGGTAACGCTCTTTCTCAACCGACGCGGGTGGTGGGCTGTAGAGGACGGAAGCACAGTCCAGGTGCCCTGGATTGAAGCCTTCACCAGCCGTCTCCACGGATGAGAAATGGCCCCACCGTCATGCCTCTGACAGAAGACATCGAAGACTGCTGTTAGGATGCAAGTCACATGTGCCGGGGTAGCGCTTTCATTTATTGCCCACCCTTAAGGTTTCAGCAGGAATTACTGGGCCAGACACTGTTAACCCACCAGTCCCTGAGCTCTTCCCATTTCCTGCCTGGTGCTACTGGACACCTTACACTGTGACTGCCATCATACCTGAGGACAGACACCTCTGACCCCATCTACCACGTAACTACACAGATCAGTCATTGTCTACCGCAAAGCCCTGAAGAAACGAGACGATTCTTTCACTCAGGCTGAATAATCCCATACTGGAGGGGCTTCTAATGAAAAGCCATATTCCCTGACTCCAACTTCCCCACGCCACTGCCAATCCTCTTCCTTAGTTCAGATTTTAATTCTTCTGGTGGCTATTTCCATCTCTCTAAATAATATTTTTACACCTCTATTTCTGGATATATTATCAACTTCAGATAAAATGTACTGACACCCTTATACGAGAGGCGACACGTTGCAGGACCTCCTGGGCTCTTGTGCCGCTGACTGTGATCACAGTAGCCATGGCAGGTGCTCCCATCCTGACGAAGGGCTCTGGGAGAAACACATCCGCCAGAGAATCTCCCACCAATTCTGGGAACAGAGGCACATCCTTTGGGTGGCCTGTGACCATGCAGCCCTCAGGATGAATACAAGCTCTTTTCTCTTTTTGAACTTGTTAAAGCCCTAGATAGGAGGTGTCATTCACTTGGCCTGTCCCTGCTGCTCTTTGGGGGTAGGGACTGGCTCCCACACCCACCTGCACCCTCCAGTTTCAGCAGCAGGCCCAGGTGCCCGTGGAGACTACATGTGCGCCTGCTGAGAGCAGAAGCGAGCGAGCACCAGTGTGGTCAGCCCCCACCTGCCAACGCACAGGGGCTGTGAACCGCAGAGACCGAGGTCTCACCGCTTTGTTCTTTCTACTACACAACGTGTTCTTGACGTCCAACGGATGAACGGATAAACAAAATGTGGCATGTACATACAACGGAATGTGACTCGGCCTTAAAAAAGAAGGAACCCCTAAATACGTAAGGAACTCATACAACTCTGAAAAAAACAATTTTTTTCATGGGCAAAGGACCTAAATAGATTTTTCCAAAGACATACAAATAGCCACAGGCACATGAAAAGGTGCTCAACATCACCGATCATCAGGGAAATGGCAATCAAAACCATAGTGAAGTATCACCTCACACCTGTTAGGATGGCCCTCACCAAAAAGACAACAAATAACAAGCGTTGATGAGCACGTGGAGAAAAGGGAGCCCTCGTGCTCTGTTGGTGGGAATGTAAATTGGTGCAGCCACTATGGAAAACAGTGTGGAGGCTCCTCAAAAAATTTTAAATACAACTACCATATGATCCAGCAATTCTGTTTCTGGGTATATATTCAAAAAAAAAATGAAATCACTATCTCAAAGAGGTATCTGCACTCAACTGTTCATTACAGCATTATTTACAACAGCCAAGATATGGAAGCAGGGGGCTTCCCCGGTGGCGCAGTGGTTAAGAATCCGCCTGCCAATGCAGGCGACACGGGTTCGAGCCCTGGTCTGGGAAGATCCCACATGCCGCGGAGCAGCTAAGCCGGTGCGCCACAACTACTGAGCCTGCGCTCTAGAGCCCGCGAGCCACAACTACTAAAGCCCGTGCACCTAGAGCCCGTGCTCCGCAACAAGAGAAGCCACCGCAATGAGAAGCCCGAGCACAGCAACGAAGAGTAGCCCCCGCTCGCTGCAAAAGATATGGAAGCAATATGGGTCCATAGACAGATGAATGGATAAAGAATATATCACATATATATATACATATATGTATACACGCACACGTACACACAGTGGATTACTGTATAGTATTAAAAAAAGGAGGGAATTCCCTGGCGGTCCAGTGATTAGGACTCTGCGTTTCCACTGCAGGGGACATGGGTTCGATCCCTGGTTGGGGAACTAAGATCCTGCAGGCCGCAAGGCGTGGCCAAACAAGATAGACAGATAGATAGATAGATAGACAGATAAAAGAAGAAGGAAATCCTATCATTTGTGATGTTGTGGATGAACCTGGAAGGCATTATGCTAAGTGAAATAAGACAGAGACAGACAAATACACACTACGTAGGTGATCTCACTTAGACCTTAGACGTGGAATTGTGGTTTCCAGGGGCTGGGGGAGGGGGAAATGGGGAGTTTGTGTTTATGCGGACAGAGTTTCAGTTGGGGAAGATGAAAAAGTTTTGGAGGTGGATGGTGGTAACGGTTGCACCACAAAGTGACTGTACTTAATACCACTGAACTGTACACATAAAAATGATTCAAGTGGTACATTTCATGCTATGTATATTTTACCACAATTTTAAAAACTTAAAAAAATTAAGATTTCCTTGATGCCAGAAGACAGAGTGGGGGGCGCAACAGCCGTCTCATGAGCTGATGTTCCCAGATGTTTCCTCTCCCCGTGGAGGGGCCCTGGGCCTGGGGCAACCGAAAGAGAAGCCTCTGTCTAAAAAATAACTTTGGTAGGGCTTCCCTGGTGGTGCAGTGGTTGAGAGTCTGCCTGCTGATGCAGGGGACACGGGTTCGTGCCCCGGTCCGGGAGGATCCCACATGCCATGGAGCGGCTGGGCCCGTGAGCCATGGCCGCTGAGCCTGCGCGTCCGGAGCCTGTGCTCCGCAACGGGAGAGGACACAACAGTGAGAGGCCCGCGTACCAGAAACAAAAAAAAATTTTTTTAATTTTAAAAAATTTTAAAAATTAAAAATTTTTAAAAAAATAAAAAATAACTTTGGTGGAATGACTGTCAAGGGACAAGGAGCAACACTCACTCCGGGAGGATGAGGTGGGAGACAGAGAAGATACTCCACTGCTTCTCCGAATGGTGAGGAGCCCAGAGGCCCTTCTTACCAAAATCGGGGAGAGTTGCCCTTTCTACGGCACAAGCAGCTCACAGGAGGCGCCACGCCGGGGGCTCCGGAAAATCCAGGGGCTCCAGCCTCGTTCAGGAGCAGCACCCCACACTCCCGGGGCACCTGAGGGAGGCAGAGGTAACATTTGCAAACGCACAAGAGGATATTTTTACCAATGGTAAAGTGGATTTTTTTTTAACAAGCATTAAGATTTTTTAACAGACTTTGGAAATGAAAGGGTTCCCATCTGCATGTGTCAAGGCGAGATCCCCTTTCTGGCACTTCCGAGGCTGCATCAGGGTTGATTCAAATAGAAAACACACCTTCTCTGGCATCTACTCCTCTGGGGAAAGGCAGACTTTATGGCTGAAAGGGTGACCGAGCTCTCCCAAGTGGAGACACTACAACAAACAGCTCAGATACTCTCTGACTCTGGAACATTTCACGAGCCAGCTATGGGGAGAGGCGGTGAGCGGTCGTGTCGACGGTGGGACCCCGATCCCAGCGCTCCAATGTCACTGAAAGCGAACAGTTTTGTTGCAGAGAATGGCCAGGCCCTGCCAGACTCTCTGGGACCTGCACCTCCATCCCACCTGGCACCCGCCTGCCTCTGCATCCTGGCCAGCATCTCTGGCCATCACAGAAGCCCGTGAAATCCTGCTATACCTTGCTCCCACTGAAGGCCAAATCAAAACCACTTGGCCCAGCATACGAAATGTTTCCGGACAAAATGCAGCAAAATAAAAGCCACATAGGCCCCTCCTTCGCCCTCCCTCCCTGGGCCACGTCTGGCCCGTCCGATGATGCACACAGGTGGCCTCAGATCTGAGCCAGGATCCGCCCAGGCCACCATGGGGCCAGGACTGTGAAGCAGGCTTCAGCGACACATTTTCCATTAAACGAAAGAAAAATGGGCGATTGTGAGCAGTCATACGAACGTAGTGAAATGCTGTCGCAGTCCACTCATTCGAAATAAAACCCATCCCATTAGGAAGACTGTAATTGCAGCCCATTCTGCTCTGGATGAGGCTGACTGTCGGAAGATAAGGGTTTAAAATTGAAAATCAAAGAGCGGTGCCTCAGTGATTCCCAGGAAACGAGGTGCACACAAGAAGGTATTAAACCCACCCACACAAAGACTTGTCCCCGACCCACACCAAGAATCCTAAAAGTCACCTTAACAGATTTCAAATTTTCGAGTAAAACACAATGACATAAATAAGTCCTTAATCATACTGCACTGCTTGAGTTACCGGATTTTAATGACACTACCTCTCCAGGTCAGGGGGACCTGACAAAGCTAACCCCACCGCCATGAAAAGTCGCCTGCCCCTTTTTATCACTTAGAATACAAATTCCAGGGACTTCCCTGGCGGTCCAGTGGTTAGGACTCTGCGCTTTCAATGCAGGGGGCCTGGGTTCAATCCCTGGCCGGGGGAACTAAGATCCTGCAAGCCGTGTAGCATGGCCAAAAAAAGAAAAAAAAACAACCACCATTCCAGAATCCATCCCAAACTGGAAGGAAGGACCCCAATGAAACGGAACTCCTGTCCCGCTGATCAGGGAAATACACTCTTCTCAAATAACCGAGCCCCACCTGCCCCCTGGCATCAGACCTCACTCATCCTGGTCTCCCATCCGGGGCCCTTGGACTTGGTCTCCATCTCCCGCATGCTGGGAGTCACTTCCTGTCCACGGTGGACGTCCTGTTCCTACTCTTGGCCATCCCTCTAACCAGAGTTTCTGGTGCCACGGGGAAAGAGTGGGTTTTCTTGCTAGTTGCTCCCCCACTAAATTCTGACACGGCTGGCCTGGTTCCACTTCCATCAGCTCTGAAGATGGCACAGAAAGCCCTGCCGCTTCCTCCCGCTGGGCACCCTCGTGTGAGTGGAGAAAGTGAGCCTGAACGAGGCCAGAAATGGGGTGCCAGGGAACCTCAGAGGGGAAGGGGTTCCTGGAAGATGGGGCGGCAATAATCAAAACACCTCATCTGCAGCCCACAGCCCGGGGCAGGCTCCCCCAGCCCGACAGACTGCAGATCCCACCCACGAGGCCAGGGTCCTTCCACCCCATGCTCTGCGGCCAGAAGATGGCTCTCTCCTCTACACACACAAGATCACTATTAGAAGGCAATATCTGAAACACAGAGATGGCATATCTCCATATGTTAATTACGAGCTCTTTCACTGTCTGGTAATGAAATGATACGTGGAAACTCTGCATGTCAGAACACAGCATCTACCTAAAGAGGGCTCAAAACCACTCCTAAATTTCAGAATCTTCGGAAGTAAAAGAGATGGTCACGCTTGTTGCCAAACAGTGCTGCTGACCTGGAGGAAGGGAACCGCAGCAGAGAAGGGTGGGCCTCCCCAGCTGCCCCCTCCCCACCATTCAGAGTGGGGAGCCCTGCCCCCCACCCCCCAGGCCTCCAGCTTCTGGTTTTTAAGACTCTCAGGATTTGGGAATGAGACTGAGTAGACAAGCACTTTAAAATTCATTACCAGGAGGTTGCCACAGACTTTGCTTCCATGCATAGGAAATAGTCCATTTCTCCAAGTACTTGCCTACAAGTCCAGTTTGAGGGAATTGATGTAGATTGTTCCATTCTGGGTTTTTCAACCAGAGGAAATTTAAAAATTCTTCCTTCCAGCTCAACAGAGCGAATCCACGAATCTACTGCTTCTGTGAAAGGAGGACAAAGACCCTCCTGGGGCCGCTGGATCTGGCAGTAGCTTCTCCCTGGATTCTCAGGGCAGCCAACGGCATAGGGGCAACAGGACACCAGGCCAAGGGCCCCATGGTGGCGACCAGCCAGACTCATGCACCGGGGTGGTCCCAGGTGGTTCAGGAAGAGGGCCTGGCGTCAATCCATTTGCCAAATCGCCAGGGAAATAAGGTATTTTTTAAATAAATAATGGCTTCTGAGCCCAGGGTTCGGGTCCCCGCCCATGGGGTCAGCGCCCCAGCACCCCCAGCATGGGGGTGGGGTGCTCTCAGGGAAGGGATGTCTCCCTGGAAGAATGTTATCACACCTCAGGATCAGCCTGTGTGTCACAGGGAAGCCTCTGAAGCTCCCCACAGGCTCCCCCATGGGTTCTTGGTTTCCTCTCAAAACCCCAAAAGCAAACCCCAGACCAGGGGCCCTAGGGAGCCTGTGTGCTGGGAGGCCCCCCAGGGTGGTCAGCTGGAATGCTATTTGCTGGACCCCTCCTCAGGAACAAGAGAGGGAGAGAGAAGGAAGGGCTGGGGAGAGAGGGGAGGGAGGAGGCAGAGGACAGGAAAGGGGAAGGGAGAGAAGCAAGGCAGGCCCTCCCCCTCACACAGGGTCTGTGGGCGATGGAGCCTTTCTGGAGGTCAATCTGCAGCCTTCACATTAGGCCCAGCCATTCTACTTCTGGAAATATACCATAAGGAAAGAATCACGGGGATCTGCTGAAAAAGAAAAAGGCTTCCCTGGTGGCACAGTGGTTAAGAATCCGCCTGCCAAGGCAGGGGACACTGGTTCGAGCCCTGGTCCAGGAAGATCCCACATGCCACGGAGCAACTAAGCCCGTGCGCCACAACTACTGAGCCTGCGCTCTAGAGCCCGCAAGCCACAACTACTGAGCCCACGTGCCACAACTACTGAAGCCCGCGTGCCTAGAGCCTGTGCTCCGCAACAAGAGACGCCACGGCAATGAGAAGCCCGCGCACCGAAACAAAGAATAGCCCCCGCTCGCCGCAGCTAGAGAAAGCCGGCGCGCAGCAACTAAGACTCAACACAGCCAAAAATAAATAAGTAAATAAATAAATAAATTTCATAAAAAAGAAAAACAGAGCTACAGGGTGTTTATGACAGCATCGTTCAGAGCAGAAAAACATTCTAAACAAGCCCAATGTCCAAGCGAGGGGCATGGGTCAGTGCACGACGGACAAACTCCCATCGCTGCGGGTCGAAGAAAGAGGCCCCCGGCGCAGCGGAGGGAGAGGCGTGTGGGCAGCTGTGCACGTGCCAAGCACACAGAAGAACCCGCGTGAACAATGCCTCCCCCCACAGATAAGTAAATAAATAAATAAATTTCAGAAAAAAGAAAAACAGAGCTACAGGGTGTTTATGACAGCATCGTTCAGAGCAGAAAAACATTCTAAACAAGCCCAATGTCCAAGCGAGGGGCATGGGTCAGTGCACGACGGACAAACTCCCATCGCTGCGGGTCGAAGAAAGAGGCCCCCGGCGCAGCGGAGGGAGAGGCGTGTGGGCAGCTGTGCACGTGCCAAGCACACAGAAGAACCCGCGTGAACAATGCCTCCCCCCACCCCCCACTGCAGGAAAAATCCAGGATGTCTAAGTTTCCTGTTTGCTGATCTCTATTTTCTAATACAATGAACTGGGAGGCTTGCGATAACTAAAGCTGTTAAAAGAAAAAGTGTTCTCTCTTGCCCAAAACTGCTTTAATACTAAACAACTGCATTAAGCCATATGACACTGCTTATATTTGACCACTTCTGACTTAACGAAAACAGCCGTTTCATAGGGTTCAACATGATCTTGTCCTAAAATCCAGATGAGCCGTGAGACCCACAGGAATCATTTCCTCTCAGGGATTTGTGAGGAGCCGTGACTGACTGACCCTCTCAGTGCGGGTCCCCCGTTCCCCCAGGAGACACCAGCCCCACCGCGCCGAGCGCCTCCCACGTGCCCAATGCCACCGTAACCCTGTGCGAGGATCATCTCATCCGTAACTCACGTCATCTTGCAAAGCGTGTGGGGGGCTTCGGGAGGCAGGCCGGGTCCAGACAAGCCCTTCCCACCCTCCATCCTTGCTGTTTGGGCTCATTTACAAAACGGGGTCCTGACTGGGCTTCTCTCTCCCCTGCGGGGCTCACTCCTTCCTCTGAATCCTGCACCTCCTCCAAAAATACTGGAAGTGACCATTACAAAAGTTAAAGAAGATGTAATTACCCCAAACCAGGGTTCCAGCTGCCGGCTGGACCTGTTTTCCCGTGTCCCCACCAGGCCACCCTTCCTGTGGAAACACAGCTGTCCCGACCACCTACTCAGCGCTGGCCATGAAGCCTCAGCCAGCCCAGAAACACAGACGCTCAGCTCCCCTTTGCCTCCTGGCTGAACTGCCAACCGCACACACATCAGCTTTGGTCCATGATGTCGGCTGTGAGCAATGTCACCCCCTAAAAAAATGGTCACTGGTCACTCACAGAAGTGACCCAGGGCTGATCAGGGGAGGGCAGCCGTCTCAGGACCTCAACACATAAGAAGGGAGCAGAAATGAGAGAAATGCAAAGCAAAACTACAATGAGGTATCACCTCACACAGGTCAGAATGGCCATCCCCCCAAAATTTACAAACAATAAATGCTGGAGAGGGTGTGGAGAAAAGGGAACCCTCCTGCACTGTTGGTGGGAATGTAAATTGATACAGCCACCATGGAGAACAGTATGGAGGTTCCTCAAAAAAATAAAAATAGAGTTGCCATATGATCCAGTGATCCCATTCCTGGGCATATATCCAGAGAAAACTCTGATTCGAAAAAATACATGCACCCCTATATTCACAGCAGCACTATTTACAATAGTCAAGACATGGAAACAACTTAAATGTCTGTCGACAGATGAATGGATAATGAAGACGTGGTACATATATACAAAGGAATACCATAAAAAAGAAAGGAATAATACCATTTGCAGCAACATGAATGCAACTAAAGATGATTATACTAAGCAAAATAAGTCAGAAAGACAATCACCATATGATATCACTTATACGTGGAATCTATAACATGACACAGATGAACTTATCTATGAAACAGAAACAGACTCATGGACATAGAGAACAGACTTGTGGTTGACAAGGGGGAGGGAGCTGGGGGAGGGGTGGAGTGGGAGTTTGGGATTAGCAGAGGCAAACTATTATATATGGATAAACAACAGGGTCCTACTGAACAGCACAGAGAACTATATTCAGTACCCAGTGATACACCATAATGGAAAAGAATATAAAGAAAAGAATGTGTATATATATATATATGTGAATCACTGTGTTGTACAGCAGAAATTTTTTTTTAACATCTTTATCGGAGTATAATTGCTTTCCAATGGTGTGTTAGTTTCTGCTTCATAACAAAGTGAATCAGTTATACATATACATATGTCCCCATATCTCTTCCCTCTTGCGTCTCCCTCCCTCCCACCCTCCCTATCCCACCCCTCTAGGTGGTCACAAAGCACTGAGCTGTACAGCAGAAATTAACACAACATTGTAACTCAACTATACTTCAATTTTAATTTTAAAAAAATTTTTTTTAAAAAAAAGAAGGAAGCAGAGGCCCAGGGCACTGCTTTCTGGAGTTGTCAGACAGAGGAAACCTGGGCAGGGTGCCTGCAAGCTTACGGGGCGGGGGGCTTATCTCACCTGGGGATGGCCCTCAGCACCCGTGCAGACCGCATCTGAGAAGCTGGTTCTTTCCAAGCACCCAGAAATCTGGGGCATTAAAAACATCTATTCTAAGTACTGGACTGAACTTTCCCTCAGGTTCCATGTGGAGAGGAAAGAAGGAAGACCAACAGGGACGACAAAGCCAAGGGTCTGGAGCTGGGCGGGGGCAGGGGGATGGACAGCAAGGCTCCGAGCCCAGGTCCCACCGCCAGGAACCCCGGGGTGACGGGACTCAAACTGCCCTCCAATTTCTCTCAAAAGACATTTTTTTTCTAAATAGTTGTAGACCTACAAACAAATCGTGCAGATAGTACAGAGTTCCCATAGAATACCCTCACATCCGATTTGCCCAGTCATTAAATCTTACATCCAAGTCGCACATTTGTTACATTTAACGAACCAACATCAGTGTGTTACTGCTAACCAAGGTTACGTTCTATTGACGTTTCCCTGGTTTTACCCCAGTGTCCTTTATCTGCTCCAGGATCCCACCCATTCTATTTAAACATCCTGTCTCCTTCGGCTTCTCTTGGCTGTAACAGATTCTCAGAGTTTGGTGAAACTACGGTTTCATCTGTTCTAAGGAGTGCTGCTCAGGTATTTGATAGAACGCCCCTCTGCTGGAATTGAACTGCTGTTTTCCTTGTGATTAGATTTGGGGTTTGGGCAGAAAGGCCGCAGAGCTGAAGAGCCATCCCCATCACATCCCAGGGAGGGGCACACCATCAAGGTGACACATCACTGCTGGTGGACCTGGATCCCGTGGCCGAGGCAGGGTTATCAGGTTTCTCCACTGTCAAGTTCCTCTGTTTCCCCTTTTCCAGGCTGTGCTCTTCGGAAGGACGTTACCAGGTACAGCCCACGCTTGAAGAGGGGAGAGTTCCGTCCCCCCTCATTTCTGTTAGTCAACACCAGCAGGGACCACCTCCTGCAGACCCGAATCTCCCTTTGTGGCCACACCCCACAGAAGCCCCATTTGGCCCTTACTTCTTTTTTTTTTTATTTTACTTTTTTGTTTTATTTTTATTACACACTACAAAATACACTGCATAACCTTCTAGCAGGGGTAGACAAGCATAACTGAGTTATTTTTCATCAATCAAGAAAATGCTTCCTTAATCAATGTTCTCCAAACCCTCTGACACATAGTAACGATTAACTCCAGAGATGCGCCTATCTCTTTCCATCGAATTCCACTGAAATGAATCATGGGCAACCCTTTTTTCCTCGCCCCCGTTAGTGAACCTGTGGGTGCATGCAGTGGCCATGAGGGCGATCCTGGGGAGAATCTCGAACCACATCGCGACACCGTTACCAAGGCCAAACACTTCCTTCCAAGCTCCTTAAAGGTGACCCGGCTTCAATCCCTTTCCGGTAACTGGCCCTTTCTTCTTATCTCCACTGAGGCCAACACACACAAATCAAAAGCTCCCTGAGGGTCCAATCTCCTCCACCCCGTTTCCTGTGTGCCTGCAAGAACCCAGCGTGGTGCTTTTCCCTCTGCACACGCTGAAATGTCTCCTTCTGAGCTGTCCCGATGTCCCTGGGGTGGCCAGGCTGCAGCAACAGGCGGGCAGGCCCCTGGCGGAAGTCCAGCTCCCTAGCTAACCATCCAGGGCAAAGCTGCTCCTGGCCCAGGCCCACACCCTCCTCCACCCACTGGCCACGTAAGAGGGGAGCCGGGGAGATGCACTGCAGACGGTGCGGTCAGGGAGGCTGCAGGAGGTGCAGCTGGAGGGCACTCACTGGGCTCAGCGAATTTGCGTTTCTAGACTTCTGAACCACACCACCCACAGATATGACCCCCTCCTAAAATCCCAACCACGGACAACGTTCTGGGACCCCACACACTCAAGCAGAGGTGCTCTCCATATCACAAACAGCAGCCACAGGACCTTGGGGAGAGGCTGAGCAGAGCTGCAGGGCCCGCTGCTCCAGGCTGGCTCCCCACGGGCCCCGGAGGGTGGGTGCAGCGCCACCCAGGCCCCAGCCTCCGCCTGTCCAGGCACAGCCCTCAGACCCCCGTTCTGATCCTCGAGCCACACGGCTGAAGCCTCCGTGCTATCCCAGCACCAGGACTGGGCCAGGAGTCCAGCAGAGTGGAGCCAGGAGCATGCCTAGGACCACTGAGGCCAGGTGTCACCTCCCGGCCTCCCTCGCATCTCTGTGGACCACCTCACAGGCGACCACTATGCTGTGGGTCTTGTCTATTTCAGACGGCGCAGGAGACCACGTGTGCGCAAGCTCAGATGCAATGACCACACGTGGGACCCAGCCCAAAGCTGGATGCCTGATGGACAGTCAGCCAGCACAACTGGAGGGGTGGGAGGGGCCGGGAAGGCTGCCAGGGGGCGCTGTGGACACAGACAGCAGGGACCTCTAGGATCTCAGTGTGATGGGCAGGGTGGCCTGGAGAGCCCCGGACAGGGGGCGCCCCTCGGAATCCCCACCCAGTTTCTGGGCCGACCCAAAGGAGCTGTTCATACACACCATCTCGCTCTGTTATCTCTTCTTACAGCTCTCTGGCTTCCCACTCACCTGAAACCACAGAGCCTGTGACCCTCAAGGGCTCGGGCTGTTTGTGTCTGGTTTTCCTTAAGTGCACAGCTCTGCCCTTGTGCAGGAAGAAAAACTCTCATGGAGAGAACTTATCCATATCAATTACCTGTGTATAGATCTCAGCATCCTACTTGGGTTTATGGACTCTGATTTCATTTAGAAAATACAATGTACATCTGAATATTAATAAGCACTTGGTGGAATGGCCACATTCAATCATCTCACATTAAATTAAATGTAATCTTGATTTTCATATTATTGTTCCAGCAGGAAAATAAGCCATGAGTCAGTCAATTGAAAGTTCTCCCTGAAGATTCCGAGATGCTGTACTGCTCTTTTTTTTTTCTTTTTCAGTTTTTATTGAAGTTTAATATAGACACTGAAAAGTTCCTTATCATAAAGTAGAACCCACCCAGGCAAACCTCACACAGATCAAGAATGGGACATTGGGGCTTCCCTGGTGATGCAGTGGTTAAGAATCCACCTGCCAATGCAGGGGACACGGGTTCGAGCCCTGGTCCAGGAAGCTCCCACATGCTGTGGAGCACCTAGGCCCATGCGCCACAACTACTGAGGCTGCATTCTAGAGCCCGAGAGCCACATACTGAGCCCACGTGCCACAACTACTGAAGCCTGCGCGCCTAGAGCCCGTGCTCCGCAACAAGAGAAGCCACTGCAATGAGAAGCCCACGCACCGCAACGAAGAGTAGCCCCTGCTCGCTGCAACTAGAGAAAGCCCGCGTGCAGCAACGAAGACCCAACGCAGCCAAAAAGAAAATCATTTTTTAAAAAATGGGACATTGTCCTTGCAGCAACATGGATGGACCTAGAGATTATCATACTGAGTGAAGTAAATCAAAGAAAGACAAATATGATCTCACTTATATGTGGAATCTAAAATACAACACAAATGAACATATCTACAAAACAGAAACAGACTCACAGACATAGAGAACAGACTTGTGGTTGCCAAGGGGGAGGGAGGCGAGAGAGGGAAGGATTGAGAGTTTGGGATTAGCAGATGCAAACTGTTACATATAGAATGGATAAACAACAAGGTCCTACTGTGTGGCACAGGGAACTATATTCAATATCCCTGTGACAAACCATAATGGAAAATAATATGAAAAAGAATATGTATGTATAACTGAGTCACTTTGCTGAACAGCAGAAATTAAAACAACATTGTTTTAATTTACATCAATAACATCTTAAAAAAGAACAAAAGAAAGAAATGGGACATTGTCAGTCCCTCCAGAAGCCCGGTGCCCTCCTGGTGCCCCCTCTAATCATCATCTCCCAAGGGCACCCTGACTTCCCACCCGACGTGGGAGAGTTGCCCGTTGCCCTTCCCGTCAGTGGAGCCATGCGGTAGGGACTAGGGACTCTAGGGTTTGGGTCTTGGGCTCAACAGCACGTGGCAGGACTCATCCAGGCCACTGCACACACTTGCAGTGCCTGCTGGATGGTTTCCATGTGCGAGAAGCCCCAGTGTTCAGAGCAGTCTACGGCTGGTGGACCTTGGGTCATCTGTCGTCTGACAACCACGCTTCTACGGATGCTCTGGTGCGTGCGTCTGGAGGGCTCTATTAGTTTCCTGTGGCCCCTGAAACAAATCACCACAAACACGTGCCTTTGACCAACTCAAGTTCAGGAGACCGGGAATCTGAAAGCAGTTTCAGTGGCTGAAATCTAGGTGTTCGCAGGGCCCCCCTCCCTCTGGAGGCTCCAGGGGAGAATCACCTCTTCCAGTTGCCGATGCTGCCGGCATTCCCTGCCTTGTAGCCACATCACTCCGATCTCTGCCTCCGTGGTCACTGTCTTCTCCTCTGTGTCTACATTCCCTCTGCCTCTCTCTTAGAAGGACCTTTGTGGGGACTTCCCTGGCGGTCCACTGGTTAGCACTGGGCCCCGGGTTTGATTCCCTGGTTGGGGCGTGCCAAAAAAAAAAGGACCCTTGTGATGGCATGCAAGGCCCACCCAGATAAGCCAGGATCATCTCCTCATCTCAGTGTCCCAACTCACGTCTGCAAAAGCTTCACCATGTAAGGTCACATTCACAGGTTCCAGGGATGGGGACCTGCCATCTTTAGGGGCCATATGCACACTGCACCCAGTTTTGCATTTAGGCAACACTGCAAAACCGCTTCCTAAAGCAGCTGTATAAACTTACACCCCGATCAACCATCAGAGTTCTAGCCGCTCCACAACCTCTTCAATGCCTAGTTTCTGCTCTTTTCAATTTTAGCCCTTCTGGTGGTGTGTAACGGTATCAAATTGGGGTGGGTAATTTTATGTGTCAACTTGACTGGCCACAGGGCGCCCAGATTAAACATTATTTCTGGTTGTGTCTGTGTGTCTCTGGATGAGAAGAGCATTTGCATCAGTGGACTCGGTAAAGCAGACACTCTCCCCAGTGTGGGTGGGCGTCCAACCCACTAAGGGCGTGAACAGAACAACAGATGGAGGAAGGAGGGATTCGCCCCTTTTGCTGCCTCACTGTTGAGCTGGGACCTCTCACCTCATCTTCTGCCCTTGGGCTGGGATTCACACCATGGGCCCCCTGGGTCCTCAGGCCTTCAAGTCTCAAACTGAACTACACACCAGCTTTCTTGGCCTCCAGCTGCTGACCACAGATCTGGGGACTTCTCAGCCTCCATAATCATGTGAGTCCTCATAATAAATCTCCAAATATAGGGAATTCCCTGGCGGTCCAGTGGTTAGGACTCGGTGCTTTCACTGCCATGGCCCGGGTTTAATCCCCAGTCGGGGAACTAAGATCCCGCAAGCCACGTATAGTGCAGCCAAAAATAACAAAAAAATATAACACACACACACACACACACACACACACACACACACACACACAATGGTCTGTTTCTATGGAGAACCCTAAAACATTTACAATTTATTTGTCATTTCCCTCCCTGATGACTAACGGAGTTGAGGACCTTTCCATATGGTTACTGGGCCTTCTTTTTGGTGAAATGTTTTTGGTCCCTTTTTCTACTCAGTTGTTTGCCTTTTTCTTGGACAGTGCTTTATTTTAAGATGAGTAATTTGTTAGAACATCTTCCACGAAGCACACAGTGTGGAGGGGAACATGTGTTTTTGGTGTCAGGGCCTGAGATGTGAGGTCCAGATGGATGTGAGTGATGCATTGCCGTGAATTCTGGATGATGAACACCCACCACGGCCTCCAGGACTCTGTCAGCCCAGACAGTTTCCATAAGGAAAACGCACAACAGCTTGTAGGTGGGAACTCAGGTGAGCGAGACACAATTCAGCCCAAAATTAAGGTGTTATGCTTCCATTTACTTCCTTGAAACCAGAGCTAATTTCACTTCAAGGAAGTGACCATTACATTGGGACATTAAACTCTATTTGTATTTCTACAAATGCACGTGGATTTTACAGAATCTCCTGAGTCAGTCGGCAGCAGCTGCTAATCAAGGCTGCACGGGACGGCCCACCTATGGCTGTGGGTACCACGCGTGAGCACAGAGAGGCAGCCACGCCACCAGCGTGACCATTGGCTTTCTGCCATGAAATATCGGATATTAAATACACCAAGTCTGGCTTCTCTACTTCACTGTAAAGGAAGAAAGCCGGTTTGGGCTACCAGTCAACACGAACTGCAGCGTAATATTCGGGGTTTGATGAAAACCGTCAGGGGAGCGAGCCCCAGGCCTGCCCGCCTGCAGCACGCAATCCCCGCCCGTGCCCACCTGGAGCAGCCACTTGGCCCTTGGAGGCAGAGAGGTCAACACACAGGGAGAGTCCCCCACCCCAACAAATGCATCTTTCTCCCAACAAATCATGACTTCTAACTGCCCCACAATTAGCAGGCAGTTTCCAGCTCCAGCGCACGGCAGTAAGCTGTGAAAGACGCATTCACCAGCGTCCTAGCCAGCTCCCCGCAGAGGCCAAGCCTCGGGCCACGGAGAGGGAATGGTGCCCACCCCCACCTGTGCCAACGCAAAGAGCAGGCTGTCCATATGTCCGGAAAGGGGAGCAACTGTAAGACATGTTTTCTGACCCACCATTACTCGGAGGATGAACAGCCCACCAGAGCCTGAAAGGGGAAGACTGGGCAGGATCTCGCGTGCCCAGGCTTTCGGGGCTCCTGAGAGGAGCCCTCCAAGGACCCCCCAGAGCTCGGCAGCCTGCAGAGGCCACTGGAGCCCAGCCTCCTGACCTGCAGCCCAGCTTCCCCACGCCCCCTGCCCTCTCTGCACGGCTGGTGCAGAAGTCGGTCCCCCTCCCTACAGAGGCCAGGAAGCCACCAGGAGCCCTGGCAACGGGATGAGGGCGGCCACCTGGTGGGCAGGGCGGCCCGGCCACCGCGACCTGGGTCCCTCTAGCCTTTCACGCTCGCTGACAACTGGACAGAGGCCTCCCTGTCTCCCAGGCGTCCTGCATCCTTCCGAGTAAGTCAGTGGGGCCACAGAGGTTAACTCCATGTAAGCAAATTAATAATGTGATTTATGGTCTGTCATGGACTTTGTCGTTCTTACAGAGGAATAGTGGCAATTTAATCTAGAAAGCCTGTAAATCTCTAAAGGGTAAAATTAAACATCCGAGCTAGCAAGGCCGGGACGTGGCGGCAGCTGCCTCCTCCCACAGAAGGTGTCGGGCTCCATCCTTCCTCCCTCCCCACGCCTCCCGGCAGCACCCCTCCTAGAGCCCCCCTCGAGCCTCGAGGCACCCCTCCATGCACCTCCCCCGCCCAATCCCCACGCCCTCCCCCCGTTCTCATCACAGCCTCCTTCTCATCCTTCACCACCCCTCCGGCGGCCCAACTGGTCCTGAAGCTGGGTGAAGCAAACACCTCCTAGATTCAGCTGGACAATGGCAGGAAGAG
>NW_020173040.1:3804055-3809814 GCF_003031525.2 Neophocaena asiaeorientalis asiaeorientalis
ATGCGTGTCACCCCACCTGCTCTGCCCCCAACCACAGCAAGACTCCCCCAGGCCTCCAAGGCAGCTCAAGCCCCTGATGGTCCGGACCCGCCATCTCCTGCTGACCTGCCCAAACCACATTATCCTGCTGCCAGATACTCAGCTCCACCCCCATACCGGGTCCCCCACTCCAGGCTGGCCCTTCTGCCCGGAGGCTCTTCTGGCCTGAGCTCTGGACGGGCAAACCCACTCACTCTTCCAGGATGGGGTTCCTGACCCGCACCCCCATGCCGGGCGCTCAAACCTTCCAGTCTGGGCTGCTCCAGGAGCACTTTGGAGCCAGAGGCAGCCTTGGGCTCCGATGCCCGCCTGCATTCTACAGCAGCCCCCCTCTCGGCTCTTCTCTCCTTACTCCACTCAGCTCTTGACAGGGACTGGGAGTGATGGAACAGAGCGGGCGCTCAGGAAATACCTGTTGGATGGACGGACAGATGGATGCATGGACAGATGGAGCTCCCAGCAAAGGGGCTCGGGGGCTAGCATTGCAGTGACCCAAGAGATCAGAGGGCCGGGAGGTGAATGCCGGGGGTGGGGAAGGGGCTGCCATTTAAGTGCCTGGCACCTCATTATTAGATAAGTCATCTTATACGACACATGAAAGTAGCAACACACGCTGAGTGAAGGCAAGGGTTCCCAAAGCGAGGAGTGCGGAGCACGATGCCACATGCAGGGGCCCCCACGGCAGCTCCCCCATGAAGTCGATGCAAGCGAGAGGCGCCTCTGCCTCTGGGTGCGGTCACAGCCACTGAAGCCACACAGTCTTCACTGCTGCTTGAGCACAAACCAGCCTGTGATCACGAAGAAAACCGTTATTTAATGAAATGCAATTAATTGAAAAGCTGAAATCTCTTAAAGCCCGAAGGAGAGACACAATCAAGAGTTCTTGGTCTGGAGGGGCTTTTGCTGTCAGAGTTTCCAACCCAAGAAACGGCACAGAGATATCCCCCCAAGAGCAGGAAGCAGACGGCACGTCCACCCTACCACACACTGGCTCGCTCCTGTCCGCCACCCGAAGGGCAGGGAAAGGTCACAGGCAGAATCTTCGCGGCACACGTACACGGATAAAGGCATGTCCAGGAGAGGCCGTAGGTCAGGCCTGCCTCAGGGATTCACGATCTAGCGGTCAAGGCCAGGCAGGCAGGGCTGGGACCCGGGGCCAAGACCCACTGTCCAGCAGTCAGCCACCAGCTCTCACTGCAACCAGCGGGGACCAGCCAGAGACCCAAGGTAGCACCTGGTGTCTGAGGCCTGGCAGGCAAGTTGGGGATACACACACACACACACACACACACACACATACACACCAAGCCTGGTGACTGGCACCACCCAGGCACTCTACTGTAACAAATGCTGACACACACACACATCTGGTCGCGCTCCATCCTCACCACAGCTGGTGGCTGGCAAGGAAGGAAGCGCAGGCCTCCGGGTGCCCCTCTTAGAAGGAGTCATTTGAACTCCCAACAGCCACGCTGGCTGGCTGGCCAGCTGCTGGAGGCTTTCTGGAACTTCCGATTCCCCACCCCTGACAGCTGTCACCAGCTCTGGATAACACGGACATATGTCAGAGCACATGGCCCGCTCATAACACCAAAAGACTGAGGAACGTAAACCGTGTTTTATTTGAGCAACGTGCACGCTTGCTGCCAGAGGGGTCTGAGAAATCCATCATCCTTAATGTAGGCACTCACTCAGCAAACGGGTCTCCTAGTTTCGAAACAATGGATTTTTCCAAGTCAACTGATAGACAAACTGGGAAAAACTATACACTCCATTTTTAAATGAACATTAGCGGGGCCCACAACAGTTCAGAGAAACACATATTTATTTTGTGTGTGTGTGTGTGTTTTTGTTTTTTTTTTTTTTTTCAACTCTCAACCACTGCGCCGCCAGGGAAGCCCAGAGAAACACATATTTAGAGCTGCCTTGCTTGAGAATCCATTCCGCGAATGTAAAACCAATCCAATGAGAAATAAATATATATATATATTTTAAATACAATTATACATATATATGTGTATATCTCCCAACTGAAAATTCTAAATGCCAAGGGTATGCTCCTACCCACTGACTGGTGACTAATTAAAATGTGTCCAGAACAAGTGCCTGAACGTTTCAGAGCTGATTCCAGGGGCAGGAAGTGCAAAGAGTCCATGGTGCCTCCGAGGGAAAACACCTTACCAATCCACCAACAATGTTAGCTATTGCCCTGGGTGGCAAGCTCCCAAGCCCTCTTGCTGTCCCCATGAAGGGCTCTGGGTCACCTGTGACATGCCCATTATTCTCCAACCGCCAACCAGAGCTCAGGGCAACAGGTCACCACCATCAGATTTTCTAGGCACAGGTTGAAAATGAACCCCTGTACCCATGACATAAGTCGTCACAAGTCCTAGTCACGCCCACCCAGTTTAAAAACAAATCTGAGGGGGCTTCCCTGGTGGCGCAGTGGTTGACAGTCCGCCTGCCGATGCAGGGAACACGGGTTCGAGCCCTGGTCCGGGAAGATCCCACGTGCCGCAGGGCAACTAAGCCCGTGTGCCACAACTACTGAGCCTGTGCTCGAGAGCCCGTGAGCCACAACTACTGAAGCCCACTCACCTAGAGCCTGTGCTCCGCGACAAGAGAAGCCACCGCAATAAGAAGCCCGCGTACCACAATGAAGAGTAGCCCCCGCTCGCTGCAACTCGAGAAAAGCCCACACGCAGCAACGAAGACCCAACGTAGCCAAAAATAAATTAATTAATTAAAGAAAACAAATCTGATGCAACCTGGGCCCCAGTGGGACATGGAGGGCTAGGGAGGATGGAGGAGATGGGGGAGTCAGGCGGGGGGTGGTCATGGGGCTTTGTGCTCTCCATCCAATACCAGCGCTGCCCTGAAATAGCAGCCCCCTCGGGCAAGTCACAGCTGCCTGGTTCTCAGCCTCCTCACTGCCAGGTGAAGACCTGTCTCTCGGGCTTGGCGGGAAACTATTTAAAACAGCACGTGCAGAGGGAGAGAAGGCAACAGAAGTGCCCAATGACGTGTGTTTGATTCCAGTTGGTTTCTCCATCCAAAACCACCTTCGAATGCCAGCATGCTTCCGTTTTCAGAAAAACCACAAGATGCAAACATCTCTGTGGTCGGGAGACGCCGGCATCTCAACCCCGTATTTTTTCTTTCTTAATTTTGATCCTTTAGACGCAAAACCACAGGTGCAGCCCCTTACACCAGAATGGCACTTTACACTTTAGGAAGCATTACATTCTCTTACTAGGTTATACATGAAGCTAGCAGAGCTGACCCTTCAAACTCTCAGTAGAATAGGAGAAGCCACAGCAGGCCTAGGGCCACCAGCACCCCACAAAGCTCTGGTCATCACGTACCAGTATCTCAAATCAGTTCAATGCTGGATCCCGTCTGGACCTCAAAACTATCTCGGCGAGAGCTGTCATGCACGTGTGACAGATGCTGAGAAAGGCTCCCAAAGCCAGTGACTCGCCCAAGGCCCTCCGGGATTAGTGGCAGAGCCTTTCTCTTTATAAAACCAGAGCGCCTTCCCCAGCAGGGCCAGAACACAGGCAGGGAGAATCAGGTGGGGGAAGACTGGCAAACAGGGTCAGGCAGAGCGGCCGGAAGCCTGGAGACGTCGGGTCTGACATAAGGGAAAAGACCAGTTTAGAAACCTCCAGATGGAGGAGAAAGGGAACCTGGCCAAGTGGGGCATCAGACTTCCCTGGTGGCGCAGTGGTTAAGAATCCGCCTGCCAATGTAGGGGACACGGGTTTGAGCCCTGGTCTGGGAAGATCCCACATGCCGCAAAGCAACTAAGCCCTTGCGCCACAACTACTGTGCCTGCGCTCCAGAGGCCGCGAGCCACAACTACTGAAGCCCACGCGCCTAGGGCCTGTGCTCCGCAACAAAGAGAAGCCAGCGCAATGAGAAGCCCGCGCACTGCAACGAACAGTAGCCCCTACTTGACACAATTAGAGAAAGCCCGCATGCAGCAACAAAGACCCAACGCGGCCAAATAAATAAATAAAAAGAAAATAAAATATTAGAAAAAAAAGAGGGGGCATCACTCCCAGCACATCCATAACCCAGCTGACTGCAGGGACAGCCCGAGTGCAGAACATCCAGACCACCGAAAAATCCTAAAGGGAGTTTCTGTGAAGGATCAGAATGCCCACTCCCGGGGCTGGATGGCCTTTCCTGGCCACGCTGTCTTCTGGCCTATGCGACATCTGACCTGCCCCCCACCATTCCACGGCTCTCTCCTGCCTGTCCACTGTGGGCAAGGCTCTGTTCTAGGCTCTGGCAGTGAGTCCAGCTTGGGTCCGGTGCTGGGTCTTGGGAAGGGAGCAGCAGGGTGCCAGGCTTGTGCTGGAAGGAAGCATGATACTCTTGGGATTTCATTCATTGGTTCATTCATTCATCCGACAAGTACCACTGAGGACGTACGAGGTGCCAGGCACTATTTTTCCTCCGGGGATACAGAGGTCAACAAAGTCTCTGTGTTGGAGCAGTAAGAGACAGAATAAACAAAGTATATACATAACAAACTGTATTTGGTACTAAGAAGAAACACAAAGCAAGGTTAACATGAAAGGGGGAAGTGATGCTAATTTACGTAGGGTGGTCTGGGAGCTGAAATACAGACAGAGGAGGAAGTGAGACAGCAAGCCAGGTGGACATCTGGAGGAGGCATGTGCCAGGGAGGGGGAAGGGCAGGTGCAAAGGCCCTGAGGTAGGCAGGAGCTTGGCAAACTTGGTGACCAAGGGATAAGAGGGAAAGAGCCCATATTCATCAGGAACGATCAAGGATGGACACAGGGCCCCAGGCTAAGGTGGCAGGTAGGGATGGAGTGGGGACAACGCAAAGCAAGCCTGGGCAGTGAGTCTGCCTGACCAGAGCCTGGACAGTATGGTTGGGAGTGAGGAAGGGAACTTGAAAATCAAACAGGCTGAGGAATGTGGGTATGGAGTGAGCACTGGGGAGCCACTGCAGGCTTGAGTGACAAACACCAGACCAGCCCACCCTGGGACGCCCTGCAGCTGGCACAGAAATCACAAGTCACACAGCAACAGCACCCCCCAAAACGGAGGGGGTTCCCAAGCAGACTCAGGAATTTCGAGCCCCACAGAGAGAGCCCAGCTGCGTGACACTGAGGTCACTGCCCTCCCTGGGCTCCCTTGTCATCCAGGAGGGCAGGGAGAGCAGAGGACTGGCTGCTGGAGAGGCAGGGAAGACGGCGCCCACAACAGCTGACTCAGCCTGTGCCTGCGCGCTGCTCTGCTGGACCCGAGCCATGGGGGTGGGTGGGGTCTCGGGAGAGGAAGGGGCCAGAGAATCCCCTCTGTGGGCACACGCCCGACCACCGACCATCAACCGGGCACCAGAGCCCCCACTTGGCAGGCAGTCATCTCAAACATGACCTATGTTGGGGATGGAGCTGCATGGCAGTCAGTGCCCACGCCACTCCCCACCCCAGCAAGGCCAGGGCTACGTGAGCCCAGGCTCTCTCCCACTCTCTCAAGGCCAGGCTGCAAGGCAGGCATGCTGCTTTCTGCCACTTGTTCCGGAAGGCCTTGAGGCCAGCTCAGGGCCTCTGTGCCCACCTGCTCCTATAGCTCCTATAGCCCTCCTGACTCCCCTGACAATAAAGGTTTCTCCACGACTTCAGACCCTAGTGTCACCAGAGGCGTTGACCTGTTGAGGCTCTGGGTCAGGTGTGCGGGGG
>NW_020173040.1:3809855-3811626 GCF_003031525.2 Neophocaena asiaeorientalis asiaeorientalis
GGGGGGGGGGGGGCACCAGGGATGGGAAGGTGGGGCGCCCTGGAGGTGCTGAGGCCTGGAGGGGGCTTGTGCCTCCAGGCTCTGCCCCCACCCTCCCCCAACAGGCCTCGGGGGCCACCCAATCTAAACAAAGCCTGGCTACCACCACACGTGCTTCTCCTCTGAATTCCTCAGCTGTGTCTAGGAAACATCAAGGTGTTTTAGCACTCCCTCTCAGTTTCAGGGGTACGACTGGTGTCTTTTACAATTATCTTTTATTTTTATCCAGCATTTCTTAGCTCAGTTGGCAAATTGGATTATTTATGCGCCTCCATTTCACAATCCATCCCCACCAATTATTCCTGTGAAACGAATTTTTTTTTTTTTTAAAGGGTTAGAAGTAATCAAGAGAGAGTCATGCAGACAAGTTAACAAGCCACAGCTTGAGCCCAGGGTGCTGGAGAAAGCAAGCAAGGTGCAAAAGAGTAAGAAACTGACCAGCCTGCCAGAGCCCACCCCGGCTCTCACGCTCACACTCACACACACACACACACACACACACACACACACACACACACACTCACACACACACACCCCATCTGGTTCAGCCCACACTTCTCCCAGGCAAAGAAGCCCAGTACCCTGAAGACAGAAAGGCAGGCACTGGGGGAGGGACACCACCCTGCTCCCCAACCCATGAGCAGAGGTCTGGAGAGACAGGGCACCCCAAAACTAGTGCCACCACGCAGACCTGGCCCAGCCTGGAGACCACTCCAAGGGTCCCTCTGCCAGTCCTGTGGTGCCCACCAGGGAGGCTGCCGCTCAGCAAGCTGACCCCCAGCCAGCTCCAACTCGCCCTGGACACCACCCAGAGTCCCAGGAGGCTACAAGCCACGGTCATTCTCCGCTCAGGAGGCCCCCCTCCTGAGTGCAAGTGGAGGCAGTATGGACAGTCCCCCAGGAGTGAGGGCACAGGGCAGGGGGTCCTGGCAGCTGTGGACTGGGAAATCCCCCTGTGTCCCCTGCAGGAGGGACACCACCCACAAGAAGGCGAGAGACGCCCCACCTCACCTCACCAGAAGGACCAGTAACCCAGAGGCCTAAGAAAGGAGCTGCCCACCAGGTGCTGGGTACCCACGGAGCACATCAAATGTGAACCCCAAGAAAAGCTGTCCTGTTCCCACCCTCGAAGCTTTCAGGTCATTATTTCTAAACCCACTGTTTATCTCAGAGGCGGTAGGGGGTGGAATTCTCAGAAAGGGGACAGAGCCTGAAGAGGTCAGGGACAGCTCAGCCCACAGGATGAAGGGAACAAAGGAGATGCCCGGTTTGGGGTACTTGACCGTCCCCACGGCCATTTGTGAGTTCGCTTAACCAGATCTGAGGCTGGCCCCTGCCAGGCCGTATCCGAATAGCTTTGAAAAACATCAAGTCTTCCTTCTGCAAGTAAATACTAAGTTGAGACCAACAGGCTAATCTCAGCCTCCTCGCTCCGCGAGGCCCCGGCTGGGTGGGCCCCTCGAGACCCTCCCTCGGCACCGGCACCGGCTCCAGGGCAACTACGTCCCGGGCCTTGGCACACCGAGGCCCGCCCGCTGCACAGCCCAACCTCGCCCCCAGCCCCGCGCCGGCCGCCCAGGGAAACCTGGCCGTGGAATTTTTAATTGAGGAGTTTCTCCAGCTGGGCCTCGTTATAAAGGGAAAACGGGGAGGGCTCGAAGACCGGAGCTCGGCTTCCCAGGAGGCAGGGAACCCAGAAACGACCCCAAACTCGGGAGTTGCCGCCTGGCAC
>NW_020173040.1:3811640-3878718 GCF_003031525.2 Neophocaena asiaeorientalis asiaeorientalis
GGCGGGAAGACAGGGAGGAGGACAAAGATGCGTGCGTGCCCAGCCCCTTCCCCTGAGCCCGCGCCGGGACAGTCAGCGGGCAGGAGGGCGCACCTGGGGTCCGGATGCTGCGGGACCGGCTTCGGGGCTGGGGGCCCGAGCCCAGCTCTGGAAGCCGCGGCCCCCCAACCGCCCCGGGTCCTGGGGAGCACACAAATTCTCGGGCGCGCCCGGGACCTGCGGGATCGGGAGCCGTTAGGGTCTGACCCTCCGGCGGGTGGAACAGGTGACAGCGAGGCTTTCTTGCGCCCGCACCTGCCCTGGGCGCCGCGCTGCCCCCTGGCGAGCTCCCGAGCGCGTTCGGCGGAGGGACCCCGGCGACCGCGCCCTGCTCGGCCCCGCGCGGAGGCGTGGCGAGAGGGAACCCCAGGCCAGAAGCCCTGGGGGGATCTCGGCCACGGAGAGCCCCTTCCGGACTGGAGGACCCCTGCTGCCTATCCGCCGCAGATCCCCCAGTCGCCCGTTGCATGCCAGATCCCTGGGAACCATCCCATCACCCCGTTTCCAATGTCCTGTGCTGCCTTGGCCTCGACCACTGGCCTCCGCTCCCCCAGGGCCTCGCCCCAGCCCTTTCCCTTCTTGCAGTCCTGAACGGAGAGGACCCAAACCGTGTCCACTTCCAGCTCCCCACGCACATCCCAAGGAGAGGAGGTGATCCACCCTACAGTGGGAATAATCCCCCTGGAACCCCCTGAAGGATATGCTGGAGACGCTGGTGTCACCTTTGACCCCTCTGGCCATTTCATTCGGTCCCACACAGTCGTGTAACCTGCGGGCTCCACCTGGAGTAGTGCGCAGGGTGCCTTGTCGGTCCGAGTCGGGCTCTGGTGGCTCCCTCGCTCAAATCCTGATTATTTGCCTTCTGTTGTCCCTTCTTTTGGCAGGATTAGGGTGCCACTGCGGTGGGGGCAGTTCTGAAGAGGGAAGAGGAGGCCTGCGTGGGCCTCATCCTGCTGCCCTGAGCAGAAGGCCTGGGACAGGCTGAGTCCCCAGCCGGACCAGTGCAGACTTGGTGTGGACTTGCTGTGAATGGGCCCTGTGGGCCTGTCTCCCTCCCTGCTCCCCAGCTCCCTCTGGAAGCCCCAGCGCTCACAGTGACCCAGAGGGCCTGAGCCTCCAGTTGGGTGGGAGGGGGGCAGAGGTATGTCCGGGTAGGGCAGCTTTGCAGCTCAAGTGCCAAAAGAAAGCCACAAAGGCAGAGCCCAGAAGCAGGCCAAGGGCAGGTTCCTGACCCATCCCTCTGGCCCCTGAGGCAAGCTGTCTTTGCTGTTTGTGGTCCCCTCTTCCCGTGGGCAAGCTCTGGGCCAACCAACAGGGTGAGACCCCAGCCCTGCACAGGGGAGCCCCAGTGGCTGATGTTCACAGTCCACGGGGTCAAAGGCCCAGCCTCACTCAGGACTCCTGAGTCTGCCAGGCTCCAGCCAACCATCTCTTGTCAGAGGATTTTTTGAGAATCGTGGAGTAGGGAAGGCTCTTCTCCGTATTCCACGAAACTGAAAAGCTGTAACATAAAAGATTATTAGATTTGACTTCATAAAAATCCCTGCCTGGCAATCACCACCATAAGCAAAGTCAACAACAAACCGGAAGCAAAATATTTGCCACTCATTTCACCAACAGTTAACTTCCCTAATATGTCGATAGCATCTAGAAATAGAAAAAAGGACAACTCAAAAGAAAAAATAAACAAAGGTAAGGAGCAGAGAGTTCACAGGAAAGGAAATACAGATGACTTTTAAACATCTGAAAAGATGTCCTCCTTATTCAGAATAATAAATGCAAATTAACACTATACCTAGAATGCCATGGTTTATTGCCTGTTAGAGACCCAGAAGTGCAATAACACGATATGTTCCAGAGGGCAAGGGGAAACACGAACTTCGGCACTTCTCCTGGGAAGTGAAAATCAGCACAACTTCTATGGAGGAATATTAGATCACTTCTATCAAAATTACAAATGTACAAGCCCTTTGACCTAAGAACTCTATTTCTAGGAGGTTTTCTTTTTCTTTTTTTTCTTTAGCTGAATTGGGTGTTCATTGCTGTGCACGGGTTTTCTCTAGTTGTGGCGAGCGGGAGCTACTCCTCATTGCGGTGTGCGGGCCTCTCATTGCAGTGGCTTCTCTTGTTGCAGAGCATAGGCTCTAGGAGCGAGGGCTTCAGTAGTTGTGGCACGCAGGCTCAGTAGTTGTGGTGCACAGGCTTAGTTGCTCCACGGCATGTGGGATCTTCCAGGACCAGGGCTCGAACCCGTGTCCCCTGCATTGACAGGCAGATTCTTAACCAGTGTGCCACCAGAGAAGCCCATCTAGGAGTTTTTAAACATGTATACCACACATGTGCAAGCTAGCCATATTATTTTGAAGAGTCATTCATTGCATTATTGTGTCACAAATAACTGCAAACAGCCTCGGTATTCTTGACTGGGGGACTGTTAAAAACGTGAGGGCACATTCAAACCCCGAAATACAAGGAGAGAACAAGGAACCATATGATGAATTAACATGGATTTCAAGATAGTTTGTTAAGTGAAAGCACAAAGAGTAGAAGATGTGATCAATGTGCCAACGTGTGTAAAAACAGAAAAGGGAAAAAAGAGTGAGCATACACCTGCTTGTGTGCTGTCATACAGCCTCTCTGGAAGGATCACAAGAAACTCATAAATATTGGTCGCCTGTGGGAAGGAAACTGGTGGCTAGGGCAGGAGTCACAGGAAGACTTTTCACTGATTACCTTTTCTATTTTTGAAGTATATAATATTATTATCTATCCCAAAGCAAAATTTTTAAATTATCATTCATAACCCTGGTTCTTAACCCTTTGGAAAGTAACAGACATCTGAAATCCCTGGTCCCTTTCCCCAAGGGAAGAAAATAGACCCCATCTGATACCACTAAAGTGACATCTTCCATAGCACCTTAATCGGAACAAACTTTTTGTCCAACCCAATAGATACCTCCCTGGCTGTAGGGTTGAACCACTGGTCTTGCTCCCTGTCGCCACTTAGTGGCAGTATTCTTGAATTGCAGGCTTGGTGCCCGTCCCCTTCAGCCAAGAGAAGCTCCCCAGCTAGGCAAGAATTCCCACAAGGCAGGAAAGTGGAGCCAGAAACCTGTCAATTCCTCAGCACTGGGCATAACTCAGTTTTTACAAATAATGCACACCTTCCCTGTATAGGGCAGAAGCCTAGTGCCCTGCCTCATAGGCTGGGGAGGACATTCCCGAAAGGCAGAAGGTTAATTTTTCTTTCATTTCCCCCGAGTGTGTAAGTGGATTTGATTGACACACACATGCCCTCTCTCTGTGGGGTCAGCAGAACCGCTCTCCATAAGTCACCCCTCGGCACAAGCCTCATTGGGTCTCACCTCTCGTCAACACCAAGCACTTGTGCTCATCTTCCTTACCCCTTCATCCTGTGCAGTGGAAGTGCCTTGAACCAGGAGCCAGGGGTCCTGTATTCCAGCCCCAGCTAAGACACCGGCCAGGACAGGGCTCCAAGTAGGTCACCTGGGGCCTCCCTCGTATGGTTTCCTCCTCCGTTCAGGTGAGCGAGTTGACCTCGAAAATCCCCAAGGTCCAGGATGGAACCACCCCCATGGAGGTCTTTGATTCTTTTACCCTCAGGACTTAAGTCACTGGGGAAATTCACTAGAGTGAATTTGAGTGAACTCTAACCTGTTAGAGTTATATCCCATTCTAACAGGTTTTTCCTTTACTTTAGCAGGCACAGAGGGAGGTAGTATGGAAATGCCTTTGCCAACCACGAAAGCAAAGGACATTCCCCCAAAGTAAGTGCTGTTGATTTTTTTGACCCACTTCAGGACGTAGATTCTGCCCCCAAATTCAGGCTTTATAGAAATAGGTGGATGATTATAACTATGAACCCTCTGGCTCCTGACCCTCCAGATTCAGACCTTCAGTGACCACACAGAATGGGCTGCAAGACACAGGTATCTGCGGAGCAATGTGGAGCACGGGCCTCACCCTCAGTTGGGCCTCTGAAGAGGGGTCCACCACGCAGGTGCCGGCGTGTCTAGAAAAAGCAGAGGTTTGTTGTTTTTGTGAGAGAAGTTACCCACTGCATTTTGATAAAGGTGGGGACAAAAAAATCACCTCAGGGCAGACCTCCTTTATTCTAGAGACTCTGTTGTGTAGATGATAGAGGGGAAGTAGTACAGACCGTAAGGTGGGGATGTAGCTCGTATGTGAGGGATGGGTGGTAAGTAGATGACATGGTGGAGACAGCTGGGTTGACGTCATAGGACAGTACCTTGAGCGAGTCTGATGACAAGGAGTGGGACGTGGCATCACCACCAGCGTGAGTGGGGGACAGAGTGTGGGCAGATTGTGACCGGTGTGAGGCTACTCCTCGACACCCCTTATTATGTAACTTGGGTCAAGTGGGGAGGGTGTTGGAGGTGGATCGTTCTTCACACGGAGGTCAGACTTCTTGGGAGGGACGGGCCAAGACTCCAAATGCTGTTCTCCAAGACACAACATGAAGGCAGACTCGTGGGGACCCGGATGAACAAGATCAAAGCCTGGAGGGGCAGGAGGGCAGAGGGGCTGGGGACATAACAATTCCCCAGGGGAAGGGGGCATCTAGGAAGGACTGCAGGACCCAACCTGAGAGTTCCAGAGGGGTCTGCTTTGGGCACGGCCAGAGAGGGTGTGTTTGGGAACCGGTGGGCAGGCAGGGGGCAGAGCCCACTGTGGAGCCCACTGTGGAACTCCATCACAGCAGAGCCAGGAGGGCTGTCTGGACCTGTCTTGAAAGCTCACCGTGGGTGTCAAGGAGAGCATCTGGAAGGGATCTGAACCCCCTCGGCAAGGGATGGCTCGGGACAGCTTCCTGCTGAGGAGCAGGTACAGCATCAGTGATTAACAAGATAAGCCCCCGATTTGTGTAATATGAATGTTCTCCAGGTGGCTGTGGTCCCATCCGGTTCTCAGAGTCTCTTATTCCAAGCGGAGGAGGGAATAACCATGAAAAAGAAAAAAAGTGTGATTTTTAAAGTTATGTATGTACATGGCTTCTTGAAGAGAAAAAGACCAGCACTTTAAAATACCAACTAAACCGGACGGATGATTTCGTGCCGATCCATGCTGTTTTCATTCTGTGACCCCAGACTTCCCTCAGCCCTCCAGCTGTGATTCCTAGCTGTGAGTATTGTCCCCAAGCCAGGAAAATCAGAGAAGAGGTCGGCCACATTCCTGGCTTTGATACTTCAAAGGCAAGGTCTGGGGCTAGGAGAGAAAGGGGAGCACAGTCCCTGCTGTCTGTCTGGGGCTGTGACTCTCAAATTGTGGTTCCCCACCAGTCTGACCTGGTTAGAAGTGGAAATTCTCAGACCTCACCCCAGACCTCCAGAATTGGAGTTTCTTGGGGGCAGAGCCCAGAAACCTATATTTTAACACCCTACAGGTGGTTCTGCTGCACGTGGAAGTTTGAGAATCACCAGCTGAGGGGCTCCCCAGGCCTCAATGTGCAGCAGTGGAGGAAGGACAGGCCAGGGGCTTCCTGGGCGGAGGGGCCTGGGGCGGCAGCCTCGCAGAGCTCCCAGGGAGCAGGCCTGGGGAAGGCAGACGGTGCCCCCAGCTAGGGGCCCCGGGCCCAGGACAAACTGAGCTGTGAGACCTGGAGGTTGACCAGAGATCCAGGAATCACAGGCACCTCAGCAGATGCCAGCAGGGAGGGCTGAGCAGGCAGGAGAGGAGACCCTCACGGTGCTGCCAGCCTGAGACAGAGGACCGCCCCGCCCAAATGAGGCCCCGATGCTGCTCCCACACTGCCATCCCCACGGCAGTCTGCAGCCAGGTTTGGCTCCTGGCCTCCGAAGTCTCACTATTTAGTGGTTTCAACAGACAAAAAGCTACTGTCAAGAGAGCAGCTTGACCACGTGCTGAAATCTTTCCCTTCTATGTAACATCTGTGTAGAAAATATTGTTAAAGCGAAGTAATCCATTCATAGCTAAGACTGGAGTCAAAAAAGAGAAACTCCTTGGACTTGAAATGGTAAATCTTTTCTTTAAAAAGAAAAGGAAAGGAAAGAAAATGCACAGAAGCAGGAGAAGCTGTAGCCATTTGGAGGCTGAGGCCCTGGTCTGATGTTGGCTGCACAGTGATGCCTCCAGCTCGCTGTCTGCCCGCAGGGAGTAATTTACAACTCAGAACACACTGGGGAGAATTCTCTCATGGAAGGTCAGTGCAGAACCAGAAATTAGCATATACCTGAGGAAATTTTATACCACGAATGTAAGACAATACAATTAATGGAGGAACCAAGGGAACAGTGATAATAGAGCATCTGAAAAGGACTTTAAAATACATATACCTCAGAGAAATAAAGAAGGAATTGTTACAAGAACAATTTCAATACTTGGAAATAAAAACAAAGTAATTACCGAAATTAACAATTCAATACATGGGCTGAATATACAAGGTGTTGAACAGAAATTGCAAAGAGTGATGTGTGTGCATGCATGCACGTTCATCTCACACACACACACACACACACACACAAAGAGTGAAACTTCAGCACATCAAGGATAAAGAAAAAACAGACAAGTGGGACTTCCCTGGCGGTCCAGTGGTTAAGACTCCGTGCTTCCACTGCAGGGGGCATGGCTTTGATCCCTGGTTGGGGAACTAAGATCCCACATGCTGTGCTACCAAAAAAATGAATAAAATAAAAAAGAAAGAAAGAAAGAAAAAGAAGAATGGGACATGCTGCCAGAGAAAACAGATACATCACAAATTACTTACACAGAAATAAAAATTAGACTACGTCGGATTTCTTGTTAGCAGCCTTTGGTACACAAAGATAATGAATAAGAGCTTTAATGTGCTGAAGGAAAATACCTGTGTAATTTGAGCACTGAATTCCATACCCAGGAAAATTATCTTTTGAGAGACAGAATGGAACAAAGAAATTTTCAGACACACTTAGAGAATTTTCCACCTTTGCAGAAAGAATTACTAAAGGATAATATAAGAAGAAAAGTGAATCCAGGAGGAAGTAATAAAATGCCAGAAACATTAATGAAGATAAGTCAATAAAACACTTTAGTAGGGACTTCCCTGGTGGTGCAGTGGTTAAGAATCCACCTGCCAATGCAGGGAACACGGGTTTGAGCCCTAGTCCGCGAAGATCCCACATGCTGTAGAGCAACTAAGCCCACGAGCCACAACTACTGAAGCCCGCACACCTAGAGCCCATGCTCCGCAACAAGAGAAGCCACCACAGTGAGAAGCCCGCACACCGCAACCAAGAGTAACCCCTGCTCTCCGCAACTATAGAAAGCCCGCGCGCAGGAACGAAGACCCAACGCAGCCAAAAATTTAAAAAATAATAAATTTATAAAGAAAAAAATACTTTGGTAAATTTAAATAAGTTTTGATTTGGTGGAGTTGGGAGAGTGTCTCTGAACAGCAAGCTGGGAGTAAAATCCTCTGGGAGGGGAACAACAGAACCTCTTCTGGCTACTTGAAGTAGAAAAGGAATCTATTAAATGACATAGTGTAAATCGCAGAATCTGCAGGTGGGCCAGAGGCTCGTGCTTGAGGCTATATGGCAGAAACAGTGCACAGACTACACTTCAGGACCCCACACAGGAGGATTCCTGTGATGCCTGTTGCCACCTCTGTTAGTCACGGGCATGTCAGCTCTCTGTATTTCAAGCTGGATATCTACCACTACTGCGGCTGGAAGGGGTTTCATGGTGCTTACTTCTTGAGCTCCCTTCCCTGAATAAAATCTTATGGGGTCTGACTGATCACACGCATGTGCCCTGGATGCAAGGAAGGCTGAGAATGTGAGTTTCTGGTTTCTGCCTTGGGGAGACATGAGCTCAAAAGATAAGAAGTTCCTCCAAACTTAGGAACTTAGGAAAGGTGTTAAGAAGATGCTGAGTAGCCCCCCCCAAAAGATGAAACTGTTCTGCTCTGGGCAAGAAAGTAAAGTTTAAAAAGAAAAACATTTATCATTTATTCAATGATAAAATACATTTATACAACGATTATATATCTGCTAGGAAGTTGATGACCCACTCAAACTGGATAATTTGAAAAGAGTTTCTTAACACTAATTATTTGAAAGGAAAATAAACCTTTTGCAATTATGTTAAGAAAGATCAACATTAGGGACAAAAAGGGATGAGAGATTATGACTATATACACAGAAGATACTTTTAAAAATCATAATACGTAAGAGATGCATTGCCGGTTTTAAGAGGATGGAGTTCAGATTTATTTGCCTCCTCCTATTATAAATCACCCTGCAAAAGTAAAACATCAGGAAACAGAAATATGAAATCTATTCCAAGTAAAGAAGACTTCTCTGATCCTCAGCCACAGTATGGGAAGATACATAAACATGTGTGTGTGTATGTGTGTGTGTGTCTGTGTGTGTGCACACGTTGGACACAAGTTGGACACAAAGAAAAAAAAACAAATTTAGTTATATTCTGCTTGTAAAAGACACATGCTCAAAACGCTTGAATACACTATATATAAAATAGGTAAACAACAAGGTCCTACTGTATAGCACAGGGAACTATATTCAATACCTTGTAATAACCTAAAATGAAAAAGAATATATATGTATATGTATAACTGAATCACTTTGCTGTACGCCTGAAACTAACACAATATTATAAATCAACTATACTTCAATAATAAGCAAACAAAAAACCAAACTGCTTGGAAACAAAAAAATTGACGGTAAAAGGACTGACCAAGCAAAGACTAACTAAATGAAAACAAGTGTAACTATATTAATATCAAAATAGACTTTAATGAAAGAGTAATAGAGAGTTTATCATAAGTACTACAAATTAAGTTGGCTGGTAAAACATTATTTCTGAGTGTGTCTGTGAGGGTGTTTCTGGAAGAGCTTAATATTTGCATTGGTGAACTGAGGAAAGTAGATGACCCTCCCCAGTGTGGGTGGGCATTATCAAATCCTTTGAGAGCCCAAATAGAACAAAAAGGTGGAGGGAGGAAAAATTCACTCTCTCTGCTTGAGCTGAGACATCCACCTTCTCCTGCCCTCAGATATCCACACTCCTGGTTCTTGAACTTTTACACTCAGATTGGGACTTATAACACTAGTCTCCCAATTCTCAGGCCTCTGGACTTGGGCTGAATTATACCAGTCTTTCCTGGTTCTCCACCTTGCAGACAGAATATCTTGGTACTTCTTGGCCTCCATAACCATGTATATACATATATATATATGTATATATATATGGGTTCTGGAGAGCCCTGACTAATTAATTCACTCATCCATGATTTAAAAAACATCTTAGCAAGCAAAGTATAAAGCATAAGTTCCTCAACTTGATAAAAAAAATTTACCACTAACATCATACTTAATGGTTAGAAACTCAAAGCTTTCCTGCTAAGATCAGGAAGGAGGCAAGGATGTCCCTTCTCACCACTTCTTTTAAGCATTGTATTGGAAATTCCAATTATGCAATTATACAAGAAAAGGAAATAAAAGGTATACAGATTGGGAAGGAAGAAATACAACTGTCTTTGTTCACAGATGATATAATCATCTACGTAGAAAATCCAAAAGAATTGACCAAAAAACCCTCCTGGAACTACTAAATGATTATAGCAAGGCTGCCGTACACAAGGTTAATATTCAAAAGTCAATTGCTTTACTATAGCAGCAATAAACAAGTAGAATTTGAAAATAAAAACACATTTACATTAGCACCTCCCAAAATGAAATACTTAGGTATAAATCTAGCATAATATGTACAAGATGGATATGAAGAAAACTACAAAACTCTAGTGAAAGAAATCAAAGATGACCTAAATAAACAGAGAGATATTCCATATTCATGGATAGGAAAAAATATTGTCAAGATGTCAGTTCTTCCCAACTTAATCTATACATTCAATACAATCCCAATCAAAATTCAAGAAAGTTATTTTGTGGAAATCAACAAAGGGATTTTAAAGTTTGTATGCTGAGGCAAAAGACTCAGAATAGAGAACTCAGTATTGAAGGAGAACAAAATCAGAGGACTGACACTACCTTTAAGACTTTAAGACTTACTATAAAACTATAGTACTCAAGACAGTGTGATATTGGTGAAAGAACAGACAAGTCAATGAAACAGAATAGAAAGCCTAGAAATAGACCCACATAAAGACAGTCAACTGATTTTTGACAAAAGAGGAAAGGCAATACAATGGAGCAAAGATAATCTTTTCAACAAAGGGTGCTGGAACAACTGGACATTTACATGCAAAAAAATTAATCTAGACACAGATTCTGTACCCTTCACAAAAATTAACTCAAAATAGACTATAGACCTAAATGTAAAATGTAAAACTATAAAATTCCTAGAAGAGAACACCTAAGTGACACTGGTCATGGTGGTGATTTTTAAAATACAACACCAAAGGCATGATCCATGGGAAAAAAAAAAAAGAACTGATAAGCTGAAGAAAGAATTGATAAGTTTGACTTTATGAAACTTAAAAACGTCTGCTCTGTGAAAGAGAATGTCAAGAAAATGAGAAGACAAGACGCAGACTGAAATATTAGCAAAAGACAAAAAGGATAAACAAAAAGACATAAAGGATTGTTGTTCAAAATATACAAAGAACATTTAAAACTCAACAATGACAAAAACTCAATTTAAAAATGGGAAAAAGGCATGACTGGTCCCTCACCAAAGAACATATATATATATATATATATATACACACACACACACACACACACAGATGGGAATTTAGCATATGAAAAGATGCTCCACATCCTATGTCCTCAGGGCAACGCAAATTAAAACAGCAAGACATCACTACACACCTATTAAAATGGCCAACATCCAGAGCACGGACAACACCAAATACTGGCAAGGATGTAGAGTGATAGGAACTCTCTTTCATTGCTGGTGGGAATGCAAAATGGTGCAGCCACTTTGGAAGACAGTTTGGTGATTTCTTACAAAATGAAACAAATCCTTGATATTTACCCAAATGAACTGAAGAATATGTCCACACAAAAAAACTGCACACTGTGTTTATAGTAGCTTTACTTATAATTGCCAAAAAGTGGAAGCAACCAAGGTGTCCTTCAGTAGGTGAATGGATAAACTGTGGTACATCCAAATGATGGAATATTACTCAGCACTAAAAAGAAATGAGCTCTCAAGTGAAATGAAGCCAATCTAAGGAGGCTAAATACTATATAATTCCAATTATATGACATTTTGGAAAAGGCAGAACTATGGAGACAGTAGAAAGATCAGTGGTTGCTGGGAAAGGTGAATATATAGAGAACAGAGGATTTGTGGGGTAGCAAAACTATTCTGTATAATATGTAATAATGGATACATGTCATTTTACATTTGCCAAAACCCAGAGAATGTGTAACACCAAGAGTGAACCCTAAGGTAAACTATGAATGTTGGATGATAATGATGTCAGTCTAAGTTCATCAGCTGTAACAAATGTACCATGCTTATGTGGGTGTTGATAGTGGGGGAGGCTATATATGCATTTGTGGGGCAGGGGTTATATGGGAACTCTGTGCTTTCTGCCCAATATTGCTGTGAACTTAAAGCTGCTCTAAAAAATAATAAAGACTATTTAAAAGGAAAAAAACATAAATGTTCTACACAGAAGAGTCAATTGGATATGTCAACAATTTCTTATATAAACTCTAAATTATAATTTTGATGAAAACTTAGGCAATCATGTATTTTAAAATATTATCATACTGAAAAAAATGGAATTTTTCAGAAAAATGCAGCAATGAGGTCTTGCAGATAGATATGGCTAAGGCATTTATTAAAATATCTGAATAAGTATTGTAATAAGAGTAATTAGTTTTCTTATTTTGTTTTTAATGTTTGTAAAAGCCATATAAAGGTTTTAAAATTATATAGATGTAGTGGGTAAGTATTTTTAGTTTTCAGAAATAACTTTTCAGTGAAAATAGTTTTTTTCTTAACTAAAAACCTCCCCCCACCATTATAATAGATTCAACTTGTTACTCAATAATAATTTCTTTGAAAATGTCATTGAAAAGGTTTTTTTTGTTTCTCTGCTCTGCCAACCAGAGTCACACTGGCCTAAGTGTTTTTTCCATAGTTCTGTTTCCTGTTTGCTTGTTCACATCTGGACAGACTGATCTCTCATGGCTCTCACTGAAAAGTGGGAAAGAACATTCCCAGAAGCCTCTAGAAACCTTTATTCACGCTCTTTGTGCAGATACAGATCACACCCTGTGAACCCGTCACTGGAAGGGTGATGGAATGTAAGTCCAACTTGGGGACTTTACCTGAGGCCTTATCTGTGTGTGGAGACGGACTAAGTACTGGTATCTAACAAAGTCAGGATTCTATTAGGGAGAAAATGGTGAATAGAGGCTAGGAGGCTATCAATAAGAATCTACTACACATCATATTTTGCAAACATTGCTACCAAATTTTATTCTGCTTATGAGATAATTTTATTGTCAATTTATGAATTAAATTCACAAAGTGAACTTTATAAAACAGATTACATATTGTCATTCAGCTCAATGTTTGTTATTTCCCTGAAACTCCCTCTTTGACCCATGGGTTATTTAGAAGCATGTTGCTTAATTTACAAGTTTTTGGAGATTTTCCTGTTATCGGTTATCGATTTCTAGTTTGATTCAGTTATGATCACAAAGCATATTTCATATGGTCTTTTTATTTTTATTTTTTATTTCATTTTTTTGGCCACGCCACATGGCTTGTGGGATCTTAGTTTCCTGACCAGAGATTGAACCCGGGTCCCTTGCAGTGGAAGCGCAGAGTCCTAACCACTGGATCACCAGGGAATTCCCTGGTCTTACTTGTTTTAAATGTTAATGCTACTTACATTTAATGTAATTACTGATATGTTAGGATGTAAGTCTGTCATTTTATTGTTTTTTCCTGTTTCCCCTTACCTGTCTTCAAGTGGGTTATTTGGACATTGTTCAATATTCCATTCTGAATTATCTATATTTGAGTATATCTCTTTGTTTAATATTTTCAATGGTAACGCTAGGGATTGCAATATATATATGACGTTTATTACAGTCTACTAGTATTAGCATTTATCTCTTCAGGTGGAATGCTGAAACTTAACCACCATTTAAGTCCCTTTATCCCCGTCCCCCCATGATACAGTTATCTTAAATATTACCTCTACAAGCATTGAGAATGTCAGATAATGCTATACTTTTTTATTGTAACTTCTGAACGACAAGTAGAACTAGATGTTATACCTGTCTTCCATAACCACAAGCTCAACGTGCACACACTACTCACCACTCAACATCTAATCATCCATGAATTTAAGACCAACCACTTTCCCATACATTGTGCATTCCATACATACATCTGTGATCCCTGAAATTCATCTGATACTTGTTTCTCTTTGGGAGTCTGACCAAAAACCTGATATGCCTCTAACTAAGCACAATCTCTGAGATCTATATTCCTTTCCCTTTCCTTTTCTTTTCAACTCATTCATGTTGTTTTATAAGTACATTTAGTTCATGAAGTAGTTTTCCCAACTGGACCATAAATTTCATGGCAGTGGGTTTCTATTCATTTGGTATATTCTTCTAGGACCTGCTGTGGTATCCTAGTACGTGACAGATAACTACAAATTCACTGCCCTTTCCATGTTTACTGATTTAAAAAAAAATTCATCTATCTATGCATCCACTAGATCAGCCACCAAATTTTCCACAGAACTTCTTGTTCATACATCTAGCACTAGCACCCAAAATACTGGCCCATAAGGAACTTGAGCTGCTCCAGAAGAGCAAAAATTCTGAGGTAAAAACTCCTTAACCTTAAACAGTTTGCTCTAAAAAACTCTCTGTAACATCCTTAGGAATCACTTTGTCCCAGATATGTAGCCATGCACAGCTGTCAGGTGTACTTGGTGCATCCATTCTTACGCACACACACACCGAGTACTCAATTACCCTGTTTTAGAACAGGAATAATTTATTTCTATGAATATGATTTTAATAATATTCCGTAAGTACTTAGTAATCAAAGTTTTCTCCAAATCAGGAAAAAAACCAAAGTAATTAGCAAATATTTTATGTGTGTGTATATATATATACACACACATATAATTTTTAAAAATCTCTTTCTGTGATTAGACTTAACTTTTAAGTGATGGAAGCAATGAAGAACTCAATGCCAAAGCACATTTTGATAAGGCTTTTTCAGGGCAATTAATTTAGTTTCTTGAGAACAGAAGTCACACTTGCTCCAGTTCCACAAGGACTCCACCACAGTCTTTAGGATGGAGAAAAATCACTGGTTTTCCGTGTGCTCCTATTTTGGCCTCTTCACTTAGAATACGAATCTTCTTTTCTTTCAAATCCATCACAGCTGCATTTATATTATCCACCTTGAGAAAAGGAAATAAATAAGAACACATTTGAGGTCATAAAAATACCAAATTATAATATCGTAAGGCTTAGAAGAAACTGAGAGCTCTCTGCCTTTGGGCAGAGCCATTCTTAAACCAGCACAGAAATAAGCTTAATACTTCTAGACAAGGAAAAGAAGTTGCTAAATTTTCCTAGGTAAGCAAGAACAATGCTTAAGAATTTTCACCATTAGCAAACATTTCTTACAACCTAAATAATGTATGCTACACTTCATAGCATGTTCGTCTAGCAGTATTGTTGACGATACTGCATAAATTGTTTTTCCTAAGAGCCTTGGGTTCTTCATTTATAAGAGGGACATGAGGCCTGCCATATAAATGGCCAAGAGATTAAAATAACAGATAAGAAGCTTTGAGCACAGTTTATAGAAGGTACTCAGCAAATATGAGTGCTTCCCTGATCTCCAAACCTCTCACCTGACAAACTGTCTGGTTATTACTTTTGAGATTAGAACTTCATATACATGAAAATCACTATTAAACTGTCACCAAAATGTTTTTCTCCATTCTAAAAAAATGCATACATTTATAATTTTGCAAGTCTCTTCTAAAACATTTCTATTTTCTTCATACTTATTAGCAGTCTAGGAAAGGAGCAAATCTGTTTCTAAATACCTGATGGAAGAGTAATTCTCCTCTGTCTTGGAAAATCATCCTCCTAGACTTGGAACCCAGTAAGTGGATAGAAAGGGATAGTAAGAATCCCTGTATTCCTAGGCAGTCATACATCACCCTGGAGTTTAATGATCTAATAGCATTACAAACAATAATAAAAAAAAAATCCAGAGAGAATAACACCCATGTACCCAAATATAGATTTAACAAATGTTCATATTTATACAATCTTACTTTCAAAGAGCCCAGGATTACATACTGGATTCTAAAACTGGTCAAACCACTGATAAGGATACTAAATGTTACTATAAATAAACTATAATTTCTTCAGAGTACATTCTACTTGTACATTCCTGACAATGTTTCTTTTTAAACCTGATAGCTATTTCAAAGTCATGCCCAGACTATGATGGTCATTTCATGCTATTTTGAAATAGCTGGTCTAGTCTCAGCTTTCTCAGAACAGTTGGATTCCTGATAGCTTCCCCTTTTGTATCTGCGTATAATGAATTTCATTCTACTGAATTTGACTTCTTTTTCCATTTTCCCAAAGTTAGTCTAAATTCAGTCTTTCCATTTAAAGATAAGTTAAAAATACAAAAAAAAAAATTATACAGTACATGAAAATTTAAACATACAGGTAGAGCTAAGAACCCCTTGACTACCACTAATAATACTTCCTGCTCCAGAGGTAACTACTGTCCTCAGTTTGATGTATGCTCTTCCAAATCTTAAAATATATTATAATCCTTACATATGTATGAAGTAGTAAAGAATCTGGTTTTGTCTACGAGGGATCTGGCCTTGACTTCTGGGAGATAATTTTTGTAACCTTGATAGGAGTGTCTTTGCCCTTGACTTGTGGGAGATAACCTATATAACCTGATAGGAGAGTCTCTGTTTAGGGTAGAAGCTGACCAATCTGGATCTTAAAGTAGAGCTGGCCATCATAGTCTTAGGGTAGGGGCTGGCCATGCCAGAAACCATGTGATTTAAGGTAGGAGCTATGGGTCACATGATATCAGCTGATCTGGAGACTGAGTTGAACCATGTGGGCAATCAATCAATCGACCATGCCTAAGTAGTAAAGCCCCAAGAAAAACTCAACATTTCAGTTTGTGTGAGCTTCCCTGGTTGGCAATACTCAAGGCATACTGTCACACATCAATGCCAGAATGGTCACGTGTCCTGAGGAAAATGGGAGCTTTGCATTTAGAGCCCTCTGTGTTTCTTCCATTGGCTGTTTTGGTCTGTATCATTTCTCTGTAATAAACCATAAGAATGAGTGTAATAGCTTTCGGGGAGCTCTGTGAGCATTTCTAGGGCGTTATTGAGCATGAGGGTGGTTTTGGAAAACTCTAAATTTGCAGATGATACTGAGTAAGGGTGGTCTTCTGGAGGACCACGTGTCCTCTAAACTTCATAGCTGGCTCTAAACTTCATAGCTGGCTCTGAACTTTGCAGTCTGGCTAACTAACATGTATATCAATTAAAGTTTATATATATACACACACACACATACATTGTGTGTGTGTGCATGTGTGTACAGGGGTACATGATGCTTTCTGTATGCATTATTTGTACTTGCTTTTTTATGTAATATATTTTAGCAATTTTTTCATGTCAGTACATATAGGTCAACAATTTTTAACCTACTACATAGTGTCCTAACTAATTACTTTATAGAAATACGAAAGGTGACCTAATCATTCCCCTACTAATAAACATTTAGGTTATAAGAAGGGAAATCTGGACTCTTCTTAATGGTTAGACAATAACTTGTCCTTCTCTAGTGTTGCCTATTGAACAAAAGAGTTTGGTGACAGTTCATGGACAAGATTCCACTGGCATTTGAAGGCATATGCACATAGCAGGGACTGGTGAAGATAGATAAAAATATGTTAAAGCAATATTAAAAGATATGGAAGACAGATTCAGATATTCTAGCAAAACTGAGCTAAAGAAAGAGAGACCAGATGGAGTGACAACAGCAATATTTGAATAGATAACTGATAATTTTCCATAATTGAAGAAAGACTTGAGTCCTCAAATTAAAAGTGCACCTGAGAATAAAGCAGGATAAATAAAGATAAACCAATACCTATACATATAATAGAGAAACTGAATAACATCAGTGATACAGAGAATATCTTAAGAGCTCTCAGGGAAAAGCAACAACTCCCTACAATTGAACTGAACAAATTCTTACTAGTAGGAACAGAGACCAGAAGATACGGGAGTAATGTCAAAGTACTGAGGTAAAATTATGTCAATCTAGAATTTTAAACTAGCTAAATTATCATTCAAGACCCCTGCTTACACACACACACACACACACATACACACACAAAACTAAATGACAACAAAAAGGCTCAAAGGAGACATACCAACCAGTAGTAATGTGTGCCCATTATTGGGATTTTAATTCAAACACACTATAAAAAGTTATAGAAGAACAAATTTGAATACCTACTAGGTATTTCATGATATTAGAGGATTACCATTAATTTTGTTTTAGGTGCCATTATGAATTTGTATAAATACATAAAAAATGCAATAAACACATACACACAACTAAAATATTTATGGATGAAATTACATAACATCTAGAAATGTCTTCACATTAACATAAGAAAAGGGAAGTGTGATAATGTGATAGAGGGAGTATATATGGAATAAGATTATCCATGAATTGATAACTGTTGAAATTGGGTTTTGGTACATGAGAGTTCATTATATTACTGTCATTTTTTGTGTTTGAAGTTTTCTGTAAGTTAAAAGAATTAAGGCTAACTACTAAACAAATCGACCTAGAATTTGTAATCTCTAAAAAAGCAGAGGAAGAAAGAATTAAAAAAAAAAGTTTCTCAATTCAATAGAAAGGAAAAAAGAAATAAAAACCAAAAAAAGTTAAAAAGTTCAAGTACCTTAGTAGTTATTTTAAATGGAGACAGGTTAAATTTATGAATTATAAAATGAGATTATACGAATATAAAAATTTTTAAATATATTTGTTGATTGAGAGAGATATACTTAAACAAAAAAAAATTTAGCTATATGCTCCTTTTTAGAATATAAATGTCTTCTAGGAATAGACCTAAAGAAAACCACACACACAAGAAAAGAGTAAAGGGATGGATAAAAGATATACCAGGTAAATATTAACCACAAGAAAGTTGATATAGCAACACTAATATCACATAAAACAGAACTTAAAATGAAACATACTAACAGAAGTAAAAACATATACAACCTAAAAACAATCAACCAAGATGATAAAACAATCTTGAATCTTCATGTACCTAACAGTATTGCCTTGAAAAATAGAAAACAAACTAAGCATGCATACCTCTCAGTATCTGACACATCAAGCAGATAAAGATTATTAAGGATAAAGACAAGTTGTAATAGTTCTTTGAATATTCTGGATATGTCCTTTATCAGATATATGATTTGCAAATATTCTCCCCCATTCTATGAGTTGTCGTTACACAAAAGTTTTTAATTTTGATGAAGCTGAACTTATCAACCTTCTTGTTTATCACGAGCTTTTGGTGTCATATCTAAGAAACCACTGCCTAATCCAAGGTCATAAAATGTACACCTATGTTTTTTTCTGAGTTTTATAGTTTTAGCTCTTACGTTTAGGTCTTTGATCCACGTTTGGTTAATTTTTATATGGTATTATATAACTTTCGGGGATTTTTTTTGAAATGCTGTCTTAACCCAGTTTTGAGGCCCTGGTAGAGGCTGGTCAGTTCTCATTCTGGAGCAACTGATTAAGCCTGCATGCCAATCACCTCCCTTATCAGGCTCTCATATCCTGGGGCCAGTATGTGCCCACCTTAGCTGCTGCAGAGACAGGTACCAGACAACTGGGTACAGTCCCTATGCCCCAGAGCCCACAGAATTACTCAAATTAGCTAATCTACAGGGAGCCCATGAAACCTAGCTAAACCCCCTCCACTTGTCCCACTCAGCTACCGTCTACAGCTCCAGTTGCTGTTACCCTGTCCCCAGTACAACCCCATGTGCCCTACCTGGTAGCCTTCTCTCTTTTGGAGCTGTAACAAAGAGTTCTGCCTTTCACCTACCCAAGTGTCACTGTGTTGTGTCCAGATATAAAAAGAATCTTCATATGGTGTGAGGTAAGGGTTCCAATACATTCTTTTGCATGTGGATATCCAGTTGTCCCAATGCCATTTGTTGAAAAGACTATTTTTCCCCCACTGGAGGGTGTTGGTACCCTCATTGCAAATCAAGTATGAGGGTTTATGTCTGACTCTTAATTCTAGAGTAGTCCATTGATCTCTGTTTCTATCCTTATGCTAGTACCACACCATTTTGATTACCTTTGATGGTAGTAAGTTTTAAAGTCAATAAGTGTGAATCCTCCAACTTTGTTTTTCTCTTTCAAGATTGCTTCGGCTATTTGGGATCCCTTGCATTTCTATGTGAATTTCACAATTAGTTTGTCCATTTCTGCAAAGATGCCAGCTGAGAATCTGATAGCAGCTGCACTGAAACCGTAGATTAATTTAGGGAATATTGACGTCTTAACAATACTCAGTCATCTGATCCACGAGCACAGAATATCTTTCCATTTATTCAGGCCTTCTTTAATTTCTTTCAACAATGTTTCATAGTCTTCAGAGTACAATTTTGACAGTTCTCTTGTTAAATTTATTCCTTAGTATTTTGTTCTTTTTGATGCTATTGTAAATGAAATTGCTGTAATTTCATTTTCAGATGTGTCTTGTTTTATTAATCCAGATACATAATATTTGCATTTTAATTAATGTTTAATCCAATGAAACTTAATGTAATACTCATATAGTTAAATTGAAGTCTATCATCTTACTTTTTTTCTGTCTCATTAATACGTTGTTCCTCCTCTCCTGACCTCTTGTTTAAACATGTATTTTCGTAGTGTTTGATTTTATCTCCTTAATTATATTTTAGTTATCTCTTAATTTTCTTATTGATTGATCTAGAGTTTACAATGTATATATTTGATCTCATCTGAGTCTACCACTGCATGTATAATATATGAAACTTACAATAGTATACTTCCAATTGCCCAACTCCCATCCTTTATACTACTGTCATAAATTTTACTTCTATGTTATAAACCCTACAATGCATTTTAAAATTTTCAATTGTCAGTTGTCTCATACATAATTTAAGGTAATAAAAAAGTTATTATTTTAACCTACATATTTACCATTTCTGGTGCTCCTCATTTCTTCTAAAGATCTGAGTTTTTACCTGGTATCATTTCCCTTCATCCTGAAGAACTTCTTTGGTATTTCTTGTAGCACAGGTCTGCTGGGCATAATCTTCTTATTTTTGTTTAATTAAAAATGTTTTCAGTTCACTTTCATTTTTAAAGGATATTTTCATCAAGGTTAGAATTCTAGGGTGACAGGGGGTTATGTTATTTTTTTAAGGAGTATTTTTTTTTTTTTTGGCCATGCCGCGTGGCTTGCAGGATCTTAGTTCCCCGACCAGGGATCGAACCCATGCCCTTGGCAATGAAAGCACAGAATCCTTACCACTGGACCGCCAGGGAAGTCCCAAAGACTATTTTTTTTGAGCAGTTTTAAGTTCACAGCAGAATTGAGAAGTAGAGAGTTCCCACACAATCCCTGCCCCAAGAGCAGGCACAGCCTCCATCATTATCAGCATCCCCCACCAGATGGTACATTTGCTACAACTGATGAACCTACACTGACACGGCGTTATCACCCAAAGTGCACAGTCTACCTTAGGGATCACTATTGGTGTTGTACATTCTACGGGTTTGGACAAATGTATAATGACATGTATCCATTATTTTGGTATCATACAGAGTACTTTCACGGCCCTAAAAATCCTCTCTGCTCTGCCTAGTCATCATTTCTCCCCACCCTCACAACCCCTGATCTTTTCACTGTCTCCATAGTTTTGCCTTTTCCAGAATGCCATATAGTTGGAATCATACAATATACAGTCTTTACAGATTGGCTTTTTTCACTCAGTAATATATGCATTTAAGATCCCTCTGTGTCCTTTCATGGCTTGATAGCTCATTTCTTTTTAGTGCTAAAAATATTCCACTGTCTGGATGTACCAGCTTATTTATCCACTCACCTACTGAAGGATCAGAGCAGCCCAAAGTCTAGGATCAATTTTCCTCACAACTAATGCAAAGCTATTCTGAATACTCTACCCAATGTCTCATGAATTACAAGGTCTCTCCACTATGGTTGGTAAGAACATGGCTTTTTCATCAATCGCTGTGTAAGGACTGTCCCCTCTAATCCTTTCAAGGAGTTCTATTCCCAGCTTCAGGCAGCATCCTCACACACATGCACTGTTCACTATTCAGATGAAGAGCTGAGAGGCGTTGCTGACCTCTGGAGAATACCCTCCATGCAGCTCTCTCCTTTCCAGTCCTTTATATGGCAAACTCAGATCACCACGGCCTCCCCATCCTTTCTGCTCCCACCTCCTCAACGCAGGGAGGCTGCTGAACTTCACTTGGATCCTCCCTTCCTGCACTGCAGCCTGGAAACACTCTCTCCAGCCAGTAAGCTGGGAAACTGTAGGGTTACCTTGGTTGTCTTCTTTCTCTGAGAAATCAATGTGTTGTGCTGCCAGATGTCCAATGCCAAAAATTGTTATTTCATATATTTTGTCTAAATTTTTTTCTTCGAGGCTAAAGGATAAATCTGGTCTCTGTTACACCATCTTGGCTGGATTTATTGACAGAATTCTAAATTGGCAGTTTCTTTTCAGTACCTAAAAAATGTCACTACATATTGCGTCATTTCATAACTTCTGTTGTCTTGTTTTTCTCTGACTGCTTTTAAGATTTTCTTTTATCCTTGGTTCTCAACATGACTGTGGGGCGCTCAGGTGGTGTCATTTGTATTTGCCCTGCTTCGGGTTGCTGGGCTTGAATCTGTGGGTTGATGTCTTACCTCTGATTGGTAATGTCCTTGTCGACTATTTCTTCAATGATTGCTTCTGTTCTATTTTCTCTCTTCTCTCTTTCTGGGGCTCCAAGTATACTCTGCTAAAACTTTTGACCATGCTCTACAACTCTCTTATGCTCTATTCTGTTTTTTTGTTCCTTCTGTATTTTTTCCTCTTGATTTTAGACTCTGGCCTCTGGAACCTGCGGACAAATTTGTATTGTTTTAAGCCACCAAGTTTGTGGTAACTTATTACGGCAGCCCTAGGAAATTAATACAATCACTATATATCCATACGGAAATTGAACAATTAAGTAAAGGGATGGCACATGGTAGGAGCCAAGTTTCTCCCTATTGGAATGAGGGGTTATAGACAAGCAAGGGAGAAGGCTAGAGTGGTCCATGTGGTAATGGATTAAGGTCAGAGACATCAGTATGAACTCATGAGTTCATGAGCGTGTCAAACAGACATCTTATGAGTTATGGTTGAATATAGGCATGCTTACAGATATATGTATATATACAGCATACACACACATAGGTCATTGCTCTGTTAGCTGAGAAGGCCTAGAAGCAATGACACCCCAGTGGCAACAAGCACATCTTGAGCCCAGATCTTGGTTTCTAACACCATTCTCTAGTGAAAGAAGCCAGGGCTTCTTGGGGAGATGGCCAGTTCAAGATTAGCAGAGGGAACACAGATGATGTGTCTGGAGCATCTTGCAGTGCCAGAAAATAAGGAAGCATGGGAGGAAAAATAAAAAAGATAGGGTACGTCAAAGGGACACAGGAGTCAACCAAAATGCCCTACTGGCAAAGCTGGAACAATTTGAGCAACAAAATAAAGTAGTATTGGATTACAGTCTAAAGTATAAAATAAATGTGTAGAACTCATTAATAATATAAAATAAATGACTGAATAAATAAGTGATTGAAGAATAAATGACTGAATAAATAAATGGGGGGAAACAGAGAAATCTTCCATACAGAAAAATTCCAAATAATTTACAGAATGATCAAGGAGCATAACTCTCCATTCCTTCAGTTTTGGCTTCACACTGTGACTTCCTCCTAAAGATTATAATATGGAGAAAAAGAAAAAAAATCGTATCTTTACAGTGGAGAAACGTGATGACACTTCTTTAGCCGGGAGCTCGAGGCCAACATCAGCAGTGATAAGTCATGTGGATAGTATGTACCCCTGACATGATGTAATGCGAATGGCACTTTACCTTTGTGGTCTTCCTCCCCAAAATCAATAACCCTAGTCTAATCACGAGAAAAACATCAGACAAATCTCAACTGAGGGACATTCTATAAAAAAAAAAACCAACCAGTAATCCTCAAACATATCTAGGCCATCCAGAACAAGTAATGTCTAAGAAAATGTCACAGGCACGAGGAGCCTAAAAAGACATGATAACTAAACGTAATGTGGTACCTGGATGGGATCCTGGAACAGAAAAAGGACACTGGAGGACACTGGGTAAAAACTAAGAAAATCTGAATGAAGTATACGTTTTAGTTAATAATAATGTATCGATTTGGCTCATTAATTGTGACAAATGTACTGCACTAGTAAGATGTTAATAATATTTTTTTTAAAAAGAACCTAAAGAGATTAACAACATTTGTAATAAGTGGATCTTGTTTGGGTCCTGATTAGAACACATCAACTATAAGGACATTCGTGAATCAATCTAGTAAATGTGATTTATAACTGTGTATATGATGGTGACAAAAGATGTATTTTTGTCAATTTTGATCAATATGATAACGTCATTGTGGTTATTTATTTTTTAGAGACACAAACTACATAAAGGTAAAATGACCTGTGAATTACTTTTAAACAGTTTAACAAAGGAAGAAACGATAAAGTGTGACAAGATCTTGAAAACTGTTGAATCTGGGTGATGGGAATATGGGAGTTCACTACATTTTTTTCTACTTCTTGTATGTTTGAAATTTTTCATTATAGAATCATGACTGTTTTCACAGTGCCCTTTTGATAACTTCTACTCTACATATGATCATGGATATTTTCATTATAGAACATTCTACTCAATTATAAATATCCACATTTCTGATATTGCATCTTATAATTTTTTTTTTTTTTTGGCTGCATTGGGTCTTCATTGCTGTGCGTGGGCTTTCTCTAGTTCCGGCGAACGGGGGCTACTCTTCGTTGCCGTGCGCGGGCTTTTCATTGTGGTGGCTTCTTTTGTTGTGGAGCATGAGCTCTAGGCATGCACGGGCTTCAGTAGTTGCAGCACACGGGCTCAGTAGTTGTGGCTCGTGGGCTCTAGAGCGCAGGTTCAGTAGTTGTGGTGCATGGGCTTAATTGCTCTGTGGCATGTGGGATCTTCCCGGACCAGGGATCGAACCCGTGTCCCCTGCATTGTCAGGCAATTCTTAACCACTGCGCCACCAGGGAAGTCCCCTGATAGTGCATCTTAATTTTTAGTATACTGCTTCTTCAGTATCCCTTAGTCCAAGAAATACTTCTAAGATTTAATAACTTAGATTTTGGGGGGAAATGCCTAATTGACATTGTACTAGCGTTTATTTCTATTTCTGTTACTATTTCTATCATTGACTTTGATTTTAAAGATCTTGTATCATGTCCATCCTTCTGTTTAGAGTACTGCCATAAAATTAACAATTTTCTAAGACTGCTCCTAATGTGCTGTTTGGCGATGATAAAAAGAATGAAATAAAAACGTTTTAATTTTTCTGAATTGAAAGTAGATGCATTATCTACTCTAAGGGTATAAAGAATGCTTAGAAAAAATGCGAAGTAATTTGATTTGGGAAATTAAGTCTGTCCCCCTAAGTAATAAAAATAACATAGTCAATAATAACCCATCTAAAAAAATCTGCTTTTATAGTCCTTTGCACAATTACAACTGTGTATCATATAGCTCTGTAAGACCTTAAATGTCATTGGTGAATATCTGGGCTATTCATTTCAACTTCTTATCAGTTTTGGGGGGTATGGTAGGGTGGGGACAGGCAGCAGGGGGTATTGTATCTGTGTCTGGGAATTTATTTTGATTTTCTCCTGTAATTTGGAAATTAAGAGTGACAGTACTCCACATAAAAAAAAGTTTGGATTCTCACAATCAGAATTCAGAACCTTCAGGTAAAGCTTATGCTCTCTTTGGTCCTCAGCTGTCTCATCTGAAAATGGCAATGCAATCTTGTTTGTTGAAAGACACGAAGTTGGACTAAATAACATCTTTTTAAAAACCTTAAGATATGTAATTCACAGTGACCAAAATTTATGAACAAGAATAATGTGCTACTTTTAATGGCGCATATTTTGATTAATCTTAAAAATATAGGCTTTTTATTTTATATAAAATTATAATAGTGCTTATTGATACCAATAATGAATGAATTTAATCTTCAAACTGATATAAATCCATGGAAGTTAAAATTAAAAGTCTGAATAAAACATTTCTGTTTCAACTGTCTTTTCCCAAAAAACAAATAACTAAGTGAATTATGCAAACCTAACACTGTTCTCACTTTGTATCGTGTTCAGAAGGTTCCTGTGTAGTCCTGGGGATTATTTCAGAAGGGCACACATTGGCTTCCATACTTGCTATGTGGTCTGGTGGTGGCTATATAGAAAGTTTCCCAAATGCTGCTCTGAAATTTTCACCAGTTGATAATAAAACATTAAAAAAACTAAATATCTTAATTGACAGAACTCTTTTATTCCAAGAGGATTTCTCCTTTTTCTTCTCCTCTGTTTATTCTTGGTAATAAAATGCCCTTTCTCTTCCAAAATGATGTTGGCAAGAGACAGAATTTTTAAAATTTTTCCTTATTGAATAACAGAGAAAGTTAAAAAACCTGATCAAACCGCCCACTTCTTTTGTTCTCTGGAAATGTAATCATTCTACAAAAGCCCCACGTCTGGGGACTGGTGATACACAGATCACTTGTAGAGCTTAGCAATTCCCTAGGGTTTACTGTAAAGCCGAAATGAGAATGGAGTTTTTCAAAAAGTAGAATTTTCTCTCTTCTTCATTGGAGAACAGACATTTCCCAGCACGCAGGAAATAAGTTACCTTGCTAGTCTCTCACTTTAAAGTTTTTTTCTTTCATAATCTAACATCCTTTGTGTATTTATACCACCATCTCCGACACTGGGGAGCTATACCCACTCACCTGATACACCTCCCCGGAACCAGTCCTTACCCTGTTGCTGCCCCTCCCTCAGCAACGCTCGCTTCACCCCACGTGTCCTCCCCCTACCCCATCTGGTTGCTTCCTCACCCCACCTAAGCTCCCATTCGCTGGGCCTGGGCCCCTGCATCAGGGCCTCCCACCCCACTCCCCATACTCAAGTCCTCGCCACCTTGCTTGGGTCCCCCCCTCCTGCACAGAGTGGCCCCAACGTGTGTACACCTTCCTCACCCTGCTCAGGCCCTGACTGCCCATAGCGGCCACCCCATCCGCAAGCCCGCTTGGCTTCACCTCCCCATGAGTCATCGTCTCCCACGGCATTGACACACTCCACACACAGCTCAGGCCCTGCCTCCCCACACCAGGTGCCCCCTGCACGTGCATGCACGCGCGCACACGTTCTGCTCAGGCTCTCACACCCTATGCTCCCAACATGCTTGGGACCCCACTCCCTGCATTGGGCTGGCCCCCAGCACTGCTGCCCTTCTCACTCTGACGCCCCAAGCCTGGTGGCATCCTCTGCTCAGACTTGGACACCCTGCGCTGGAGGCTCCCTACGCGTGGGTACCCTACTCGGCCTCCAGCTTTCCCACAGCAGGCAGCTCTGCTCGAGGGGGCCCCTCATCCCACGTGGCCCCGCACCCCGCTCTGGGCTCCCCCGCTCTCCCCAGCAGCGTGCACTAGTGTTTGGCTCTGCTCTACCTAAAGTCTCCAGGATGGCACGAAGGGAGGGGAAGAAGGGGAAGGGGCCACAACTGTTTTTAATAGTATTTATTTTCCCTTTTGTTTTGGCAACTAGAAGGAAATATTTGACAGAATGAGTGGGTACACTAATCTTACCTTGAGTTTTCTCTTGATTCATTTTCCTTTGTTCTAACTTGCACTGTTACTTAGGTTTATCCTTTAGTATCTCATAGGCTGTATTTTGGCCAGTCACCTCTAATCCTCTGTGGGAAGTGCAGGGCACACATAAAAACGTGAAGCAGCGGGCAATCCTGAGAGGACCGCGACTTTTTTGTGTAGCTACACATCCCGGCACCTAATGCAGTGAAAGTCACAGTGACCCTGAAAACGCTTAATGACCAGGAACATAACAGACAAAGACACCAACCAAACAGAACAGAAGGCACCTTATCCAGGGTCCTGGAGGACCCCCGCTGTGCTGAGTAGTAAGCCTTCAGTCGCTGAACTGTGTGTGTGTGGCGGGGGGAGATGTCTGAGGGGGTCTCAGAGAAGGGTCCTTCTGGAAGGAGGATGTTACTCAGAAGGTTTAGAGCAGCAGCTATTTACCGACCAGCATGGAAGCACTTAAATATTTTTACAACAGTACTAATTTGTTGAATAAGTAAATATTTTCAGTGGCCTTTAAGGTTTTCACTGTGACATACCTTGCTGTCTAAGTTATTTAGCGAAAGCAGGGGTAGTTCTATTCGATACCACAAGCTTCTCCTCAGGGAGAGGCCTGCGAAAGGTCAGAAGCACACATGCATGTCAGCACAGCTGTGCCAGACAACTGAGGCTGCTGGGTGCGCATGTCAGCAAGAAAAAGACGGAACAAGATGACCTCCAAACTTCCTCTAGGGAAAGCCAAACACACATGTATTTATCACCTTCCACCTTTCAAGTACCCCTCTCTTGAGTCTCCTTCTATTCACAAAGGCTAGACAGGTTGCCTCCTCTTGCAGAGGGAATGGTCCTGGTTCCCACTTCTGGCTATTTGAAAATAAAATCGTTCTAGACCTTCTAGAAGTTTCACACACATTCCTTCTGTTTAGAACACATCACTACATGGATGGCTGTAGCACTTGTAAGATGCGGCCATAGCCTCTCAGCTTCTCCTCTCCCCCTGCATCTGGTCAGCCTCGAGGACTTGTTTATGACCAACAGACAGCAGAAGTGCTGCTGTGGGACTTCCGAGGCCAGGACGGAAATGCCACACAGTCCCACAGAGTCTTGGACATTCACTCTGGCCGGTAAGGAGTCAGCAAGTCCACTGCCTGGTAAGAAGTCCGACTGTCCTGAGAAGCGCCCTCAGCTTGTGGAGCTGCAGGGATCACACACATGTGCTCTGCTGGGAGGCCCAGCTGCACACCCGGCGCCCAGCCAGCAGCAGCCACCAGCACGTGAGTGGGACACCCGGCCCGGCGGAGCCTCACTTCCATGTTTGACCGCAGCTGCAGGACAGACCCCAAGCAAGAACTGCCCAGCAGAGCCCTCCCCCAAACTCCCAACCCACAAAATCCCCAGCAAGATACAATAGTTGTCATCACACCCTGAAGTGTAGGGATAACGTATTATGTGGCCACAGAAACTGGAATGACCAAAGAAATATCTTCTGATGAGTTCTATCACCTTTGTACTTCCAGTGGAAGACAATTTCAGACCTCAGTTGTATTAGCAGGAGAGACTAGGTTACACTATGGTAAAATAATTAACTCTGAAATCTCTGCAGGTTCATTCAACAAAAATGTTTTTCCTGTTCAAGGATCGGTGAGGAATTCTGCTCTCTCTGGTGAGTTAGGGAACCAAGCCCCTGCGTGTGGTAACAACTTCATTTCACAGGTTTCCACAGCAGGTGACAATGATTCTCAAATGACTCCACCTTAAAGCATATCTTCATTCAGAAAAAAGTGTCATGCTATCCCTGCAATACCACTTTTAAAAATTACCAACTAGCATAAACTGGTGGCCTCCAGTACCCACTTTCCATTTCCTCCTTTTAATTATACCAGGCCCCAGGTTTTAGCAAGGCATGTAAGTGCCTGACAACAGACTACACTTGAGGTCGAGTGTGCCATGTGACCAAACCAACGACAGGAACAGGAGTGATATGTTTGGTTTCGAGATCACCCCCTGAAGATACCTGCCCTGTATTCTCTCTCTGCCTTTGGTGAGGCCTGGGGCTACCCTGTAAGTCATACATTACTGACAGCAGAGCTGTGCCATCAGCCTGGGACAGCTCATCTTAGACTGAGAATAGAAAAATAACATCTACCCAGTCAAGACATTTTATTTTTTATAGAGAGCAGAGACTCGTGATGGGGTGTGTGGCATACTAATGCAGCAGCTAACTAACCACTCTTCACAACTCCTCCTATCACCTACCTTCATTTTATACTGACAAACATTTTCATTTCCCCCCTTTAATCTGGACTTTTGAATTCACTTTTACATAACTCAACTTCCACTATGTTTTACTTAACTGAACTTCTAACTCGCAGTGGCTTCCTTTGAAGGCCTGGGTTCTCTGATGTAGAACACAGACAGTATAGTGTGGGAGAGAGATGAGTGCATTCAAGGGCTGAGGATCCTGCTTGTCATCCTGGGGAGACTTAGACAAGCCCTCAAGTCCACTGAAACAAAGACTTGCAGCCAAAATTAACACCCTAAAAAAGGGATAAAGGTTAAATATTAGGCCTCGTTTAGCTCCTTTGTCCACTATCTTATGGCTTCCCCACCTGAAATTTTAAACTCAGCTAATCCAATGAAGGCAATCTGGCGCCCTGGCTAACAGTGCAGATCCTGGAATCAGAACAAACCTGGGTTTGAACCCCACCTTTGCCATGTCCTACATATGTGACTGCAGGCAAGTTAACTATTCTAACTACTCGCCTGTCAAATGGGGTTAATATAGCCCTCAAGGGTAGCTACGAGAATTAAATAAGGCACGTCTAGTATTTCGTATCCAGCCAGAGGACACAATGCTGGTAGTTATGATAACCCGATGCCTTTCTATGTGCTCTCCTTCTGCCTAGAATACCTTCCTCCCCTTGTCCACCTGGGGATTCCTTCACATTCATTGTAACTCATGCCCTGCGATACCTTACCGCCTCCTCGGCCTGCCAGGAGCAATCAATCTTTCCTTCGTTGCACAACTAAGAAGACACGTTAATTCTGCTTATCCCAGTGCAGCGTAAGCAGCTGCCCCTCCTGACCGCGGGCACGGCCACGCCTTTCTTACTCACTGCTGAATCCAAGCCCTCCGTGGAGTACACGCGGTAGGTTCTCAAATATATTTGCAATGTAAACCGAATAAATTCTTGGGTTCATGCTGGAACCAAACCCCCCCTCTCTCCTGGATTGGGAATGAGGCCTAACTATGAATTACGTCATTCCTTCTATCAAGAGCCTTGTCCTACCAAAATAATTTAAATTGAAGCATAATTGGTAATGCTGATATTCCAAAAGCAGTTATCTGAACATGAACGTCTACAGATAAAGGCTCTCTAATGAGAATGTTCTTGTCTAACACTTCATGGTTTTTTTCAGGAATTGTTAGCAGATGCAACTGAGAAGATCTGAGAAATCAGTCAGTAATTGAAAATGTATTGCCTTTGTAATAAGGAAGAAGTTATTAGAATTTTAAAGATAGAAAATAATTATAATAATAGGCATGTATATGGAAATTCTTACTTTATAAAGTCTTGTCACTTGTTTCTTCTAATTGCCTTGTGACAGTGAAAGCAGTGTGTTCCTATCGCATGTAAGGTCGTACGTGGTCAATAAATACTACAGCAAAGACGCAAATCTGTTTTGGCCAACTTCAGTGGCCTTTGTATAGTTGAACCCAGACTTCAATAAAACATATTTTCATTATTATTTGCAGTTTTCTAGAGGGAAAGAGAATATACCTATAGATCCATCCTTGAAGAGAACCAATTTTACCATTTCCCTGAAAGAACTTAATGGAATTTTCTGACGACAGCGGCAATATGTAGCCTTCAAAAGTAAAAGACATTTTAAAAGAGATATTTACAATACCAAGGATTAAACTAACTAAAATACCTCAATGCAGATGTGATGCATTCCTCCAGCCTTGTTCTTCTGCAGAAAACCTGCAATTGGACTGTCATTTCCCAGTGGATGAAGCAGCTCCATCTTGGTATTTCCCAGGTTGACAAAAACAACGGATACTCCATGCTCAGGAAGAGGGACCGTCTCACCTACCTGGGCCCCGAGAACGTTCTTATAAAATGCCTTGGCCTTTTCCAAGTCTGGCACTGCTACTGCGACATGATTGAGTCGACCGAGGTTCCATACCGGACCAACCACTTGATGCGAGGACAGGGACATGGAAAAAGTTCTTACTGTTGGAACTGGAGTTTGAAGTCTGGGAAAAAGCCCTGAAAAATGGAGCAGGCATTGAGATCCTTCTTCTGAGAATTGATGCCCTTCTAAAATTAATTTTTGAAAAAACAAAACATAATCATCTATGTAAAAATTATTTACATACCTTTTCTTTTTAATTAGTGAAATTAAATCAGAGTACATAAATGAAAAAACTTATGTCAGAATTACTCACTCTGCTCTGAAACAACTGTCTGGAATTAAAAAGCTAATTCTGAGCTTTCTAAATTCAGGACAAAGGATGACATTTTTCATAATAACATATTTACCAATAACACTTAAAGGATAGCTGCATATCATTAAGGATTATTTGCTATTCTCTGCATTTTATAAAGGGTAAGTTTGAATGTGATAGTGAAACGACATACATTTAATGATGATAGCAAGCAATTTTCTTCTCTACCTACAACCAATTTTTTGTCTTACGTTCTGCAGTAAGTTCATTAAAGTTAGAACCATAAATACCTTTTTTTTGTTTTTATTTTTTTTTTTGCGGTATGCGGGCCTCTCACTGTTGTGGCCTCTCCCGTTGGGGAGCACAGGCTCCGGACGCGCAGGCTCAGCGGCTATGGCTCACAGGCCCAGCCGCTCCGCGGCATGTGGGATCTTCCCGGACCAGGGCACGAACCCGTGTCCCCTGCATCGGCAGGCGGACTCTCAACCACTGCGCCACCAGGGAAGCCCTATAAATACCTTTTAATGTGTACTTTATTTGGATGATTACCAACTAAGGAAAATATCTCATTATTGGGGGAAAAACAAGCAAAGATCAAGAGGGTACTTAAACTTATGAGAGTTTCCTCTGAGCGATTTTTTTAAATTGTTCTTATAATTTTGAAGGATTAGAAGCAGAACTGCTTCTAATGTGAAGAAACCTTTCATTTGGAAACTGAAGCAGCCTGCAATGTGTTCTCCCCATGTACTACTATTTCTTCAGTCCCCAAAATACTGGACTTTAAGAGCCAGGTTCTCCCCAGAATGAAAACGATATACGTGTACGAGGTGTAAATATAATCCTACAAAACTACATCACTTAATAAAAAAGTATGAAACAGCAAATTGAAGAATACATATTTTAAACAAAGGGTTATTAGCTCTTAATGAAATAACACTTTAAATAGTACCTAGTATTACAGAGCTTCAGCTAACATAAAATTAATTCCCCTTTACTAAAATTTTTGATAACAGGGAAATGAAAGTGGCACTACTTGATCTGATTCAAGACCATATACCTTGTGGGGAAGGCAGTCTCCTCAGCTGCAGGAGGATAGGCCTCGGGCGTGGAATGCTTCCTCACCAAGAGATAAAGAGCCCACAGCCTGAGTGGCTCTTATCACCTTGTGGGGACTCTCCCTCTTTCAGAATCAATAAATGCTCCTTTGTCTCTGCTTAGAGCATGACTGTCACAAGGCCAACTCCATTGTCACACCTGTCCTCCACAGGGAGGGGACAGGGTTCCTTGGACTGTGGCAAAGGGGAGCGTGTACAGGCAAATTGTCCTGCTCTGGCCACTAGGAGAGGCCCGCTGGCTGGGGGGGACTGACACCCAATACTGAGGTCATCCAGCTCTGTCTCTTCTCTACGCACTGTCCCACCCGGTCTTGTGTTCTCCTTGGTGACTCTGGTTCTTTGGAATCATTGTGTCATCATGAAATTCAAGTGTACTCCAAACCAGTACACACATACATAAATGTACCATTGAAATCAAATTTTATAAAAAGAATACCTAATCCTTACTAGATGTGATGTGCTCTAATATTTTCTGTTCTATTGTATTTTATTTTAGCTTTTTAAAAAATACTGGTACTATCCACTAAATATCTACCTTGCTGGTTTGTTGTGAAAATTAGATATTTGATGTAAAAAATATACTACTACAGTGCAAGACATTTGTAACAGGTGTACAGTAAATTCAGCCATTCTTATTGTTAATGACACACAGGGACTGTTTGCTGGTTGAGTGGCATGCAGGGTTCTGTGGAGACCAAGAAACCATCTGAAGGGCATGGTGGCAGTGAATTTTAAAAATGCTAACAACCAACAAAACCATCAGTCAGACTGCTCTTCCCTTCCTTCCTTGCATCTCTACTATGTGTGCAATTTGCAATGAAATTTCAATATAGAATGTATCTGTAGTAAAAAAAAAACAAAAAACTGGAGATACAGTCAATGAGCTGTAAAGTGTTGTTTGCTCTGTGAAACTTTAAGAGTACATCAAACAGTGAGTCTGGGCATTTCTGAATTCTCCTTACCAGTGATAACTTTACAAGAGATGGCGCAGCGGGAGGTTCTCTGGCAGGCATTCTATTGCCAGCAATGGAACATATGGCAATGTCAAGGAGTAAATTACAATACGTCCAAGTCCAAGTGAAGGTGAAGCTTTATATCCTATGCCAGTTTGCTTTAGGGACATTCCAAAAACTCTGGCACTGAAAAGGAAGCCCAAGCAACTCATGCTATTAGAAGCCTCACTACAGTCTTTCTCCATAACTTCCTTATCATTTGGAAATGAGAGGAGGGAACAGTTTACAAGAATGACTGATACTTTTTCCTTTTAACAGAACACAAAATCTTCTTTGTATGTTAGGAAAATAGAAAGATAATAACATCTTTATATAATGTAAAAATCAAGATTTTATGGCCATATTTTAGTTGATCTTACTTCTAGAAGTGTAAACTAGTTTGTGAAAGGAAACATCACTTTATTGGTTTTATTTGGTCCCTAAAGCATATATTCTAGGAATAGGACAGAAATAAATATGATGATACTGGTGAGAATTCAATAATTCCACTTCTTTAAAATGAAGGGTAGGGGACTTCCCTGGTGGCGCAGTGGTTAAGAATCCACCTGCCAATGCAGGGGACACGGGTTTGAGCCCTGGTCCGGAAAGACCCCACATGCCGTGGAGCAACTAAGCCACAACTACTGAGCCTGTGCTCTAGAGCCCGCGAGCCACAACTGCTGAAGCCCGCAGGCCTAGAGCCCATGCTCCATAACAAGAGAAGCCACTGCGATGAGAAGCCCACGCACCGCAACAAAGAGTAGCCCCCCCCACCGCAACTAGAGAAAGCCCGCACACACCAACGAAGACCCAACACAGCCAAAAATAAATAAATAAAATAAATAAATTATAAAATGAAGGGTAAATGATATAAAAATGGCCAAAAAGCACATAAGATATTCAACATCATTCGCCATCAGTGAAAAGCAAGTCAAAACAACAATTAGGTATTACTTTACACCCACAAAAAAAAGTGTTAATGAGGAGTCTATGAGTGAAATGTGAAATCCTACAGACCAAGCAAATTGGGGTAAGAAACAGAATAAAGGGGTCACAGTGATATAGATCCTTACAGATACTTTAAAAATTGTGTTGCTGAAAAAAAAAAAAATTGTGTTGCTGAAGAATTTGTTGTGAACTGAACTTTAAAAATATTAGTTTCTCCTTTGACTTTTGCCAACTTTTAAAAGATGTTTTTATTTCAGATTGCACCCCAACTATAGGAATCCACAGCTTTTTAGTTTTAGGTTTCTCTCAGAAAGTACAACAGAACTACATTACTTTGAACTCCATAATGTGCAATTCGTGACTATTCCAAAAAGGATTACTTCCCATGAATAAACTACAATGTATACATATGTGTGAATAAAGGTATGAGATACTTAAAAATAGGAGTGTTAAAAAAAAACAGGATTGTAAAGATGAACAACTAACTTTCACTCACGTCAGGAATCTGATGTACGAGAAATGGATATGTTACCAAATCTGGTATGTAGATTAACTCTAATTTCAACTTTCTTTCAATATTGTTTCTTGCTAAATACTTTTAGTGCCTTGACTTAAAAATAACATTGCATTCCTTTCCATTCAGATTGTTTTTATTTCAGGCCAGGCTTTCTCGACATCGACTCCAAGTAAGAAAAGGTTTAGCTGCAAGGGTCTATACTCAAACACATTAAGGGTACTTACTGTTTAAAGAAATTATATGTTAAATTTGTACATAAAGTGTCATAGAATGTGAATAATCATTTGTAATGAGGTTTTCTTAACAGAAATATTGAGATATTATATTGAGATATAATTTATATACTATAAAGTTTACCCATTTGAAGTGTCCAATTCTGTTTTATGTATATTTGCAAAGTTGTGCAGTCTTCACATAATCTAATTTTAGAACATGTAATAAGTGTTTTTTTAAAACGAATTTATTTATCACTGCGTGGGGTCTTCCTTGCTGCACGTGGGCTTCTCTAGTTGCAGCGGGCGGGGGGTGCACGGGCTTCTCATTGCGGTGGCTTCTCTTGTTGCGGAGTACAGGCTCTAGGTGCACGGGCTTCAGTAGCTGTGGCTCACGGACTCTAGAGCGCAGGCTCAGTAGTTGTGGTGCATGGGCTTAGCTGCTCTGCGGCATGTGGGATCTTCCCGGACCAGGGCTCAAACCCGTGTCCCCTACGTCGGCAGGCGGATTCTTAACCACTGCACCACCAGGGAGGCCCCTGTAATAAGTTTTTAAGTTTGAATTTTTGCACATCTGGTTTGAGGAGACAGACATACTTAGAAAGTCGTTCATCACAAGTGCCTTCAAGTTAGTTTGATAAGAAACCCATTCATTTTCAGCATTCAACCAGAGGCACCATACACGTATTTTCATCCTGTTTAAAACTATGATTAGGAATCATTTTTTACTCATTGCAGTTAGTAAATAGACAACAGTTCTGTTACCCCACTTCCATATGACTCCATCACAGATCTATCCTCACAGTCATGTAACTTGGCCACTCTTGTCTTTAACAGGTTCAGTTTCCATTTTCAAAACTACCTTTTTTCACAAAACCAATCCTTTGCAAGCCAAATTGGAACAAATTGTGTGTGTTTAACCTGATTTGTTTTTCTGAGCTTCTCCTGTTTTTCTGCTAGTTTCATGTTCCTTAAAAGTGGGGTCATAACATAAAATTACCATTTGACCCAGCAACCCATCTCTGGATATATACCCAAAAGAACTGAAAGCAGGAATTTGAAGAGATATTTATATACCCATTTCCTAAGTGTATATTCACAAAAGCCAAAAGGTGGAAATAACCCGTATCCATCAACAGATGAAAAGATAACTAAAATATGGTCTACGCATACAATGGAATATTAGTCAACCTTAAAAAGGAATGAAGTTCTGACATACAACACAACATGGGTGAACCTTGAAAACATTAAGCTAAGGGAAACAAGCCAGTCACAAAAGGATACACATTGTATATAAATTGTATACACATTCCACCTATAACAGGCACCTAGGGTAGTCACACTCAGAGAGAGAAAGTAGAATAGTGGTTACCAGGGGCTAGGGTTTGGGATAATGGGAGAGTTATTGTTGAATGGGTACAGAGAGGTTCAACTTGGAATGATGAAAAAGTTCTGGAGATGATGATGGTTGCACAATATGAAGGTACTTAATGCCTCTGACCTGTATACCTAAATATGGTTAAAACTGTAAATTTTAAGTTAGATATATTCAACCACAATGAAATAAAAAGTGGAGTCATCTAAGGTTCAAGCCTCTAAAATAGGATAGATCAAAGCCAGCCTTTGGAATACACTATTTTCATTTTGCTTTTCCTTTATGCAAAGATGTGCATAAAAGTTACAAAAGAAACATGCATCTTTATTAGTATTCAGTTCTTGCAATACATATATGACTTGGAAGTTATATTCCCTTCCCCTTAATTTCCCCCCAAAAACTACTGAATAAAAGTATTTCTAAAAATACACATGTAAAAATGCCTCTTCTCTAATATTCAAATTATTATTTATATGTTCACCTTCAGGTTTTGTGTGTAAGTATAAGAGGTAGCATGCTTTATGGTTAAGAATGTGGGCTCTTGTGCTAGACTGCTCTGGTTCAAATCTCGATGCTACCATTGGTGTGTACCTTGGGCTAGTTACCCTCTCTGTGCCTCTGTTTCTCATATAGGAAGATAATAGCTACCTCATAATATTGTCATGAGACTAAAACGAATATTACATACAAAAGGTTTAGAAAAGTGCCCGGCACAAAGTACATTATAAATTCCAAGGATTATCATTACTGTCACTTTTAAAAAGGTTACATCAATAACTTGCTTATAAATGTAAGCATCTCTGACTTCTAATGCATTTTACGTTTTTAAAGGAAAAAGGTGATTGTGCACCTGCCCTATACACAGGACTGCTCTTACGTTCAAACTCTTATTTAATAACTAAAGAACTGTTTGTATGTGGAGAATGTTTTGGCACACATAGTGCTCCTGTAGTCACTGTTTCATTTCATCAATCCATAACTTACTACTTTTTATGACAAGGAGATTACTCTTCTTTCACTCTTGAAAATCTACTCGTGTGGGCTCTGATTTTAGAACATTGTTGACAGTATTTCAGTGTTTAGTGACTACTGACATCCTCATGGAATAATGCTGCTGGAAGCTATTATAAGCATAGTATTCTTTTCACTTTTTGATACAGGAATACTGATTTACAATTTTTCCAAGTTGAAATCAGTTGCTTTAGTAACCCTCTAATCCGCCCACACTGCTCATGACTGTTGTTTCATCTTGGGGACTCTAATACCTTATAGAAGTTATTACCCCCAATGCACATATGGCCCAGTCTCTAGGCATTCTCCATACTGCTGGGATCTTTCATGGGTGTAGGACAGATCCCACGGCATAACATCTCGCTGATCTGACCTCTCCCAATAAAGACGCACAGGTTAATTTTGTCATTACTTTTACGCAACAATGCTACCACACAATCTTGCCTATACAAACTGTGATCACAAATTCTGAAGCAAGAGTGTATCATGGGGTGGCCCAGCTCTGCCTATTAGTCTCAATGGCCATAAATTAGAGAGAATAGTAATAGTTCAGTGAGTACTTCAGATTTTTCCCACTTAGAGAAAAAAAAATAGACCTGATTAATTTCCTTGCAGGTCACACTGAGTGGCAAAGCTGGGCCTTAAGCCTAGGTCTGTCTGACAACAAACTTGATGTTGTGCAACCATGATATTTAATTTTCTCATCCCTCTGACATTCTTTACCATTCTTTGGTTCTCAGTTTTTAATATCTTCAGTGTATGTTCTATGAGCAATGTCTATTTTCTCAGAGACAGCTTTCTAAGAGATGAGATGACTGTTTTATGAGTTCTTTTGAAAAGGGCTATTGCAACGGTATGTGAGCTCAGATGCTGCCTTGTATTTTACCAAGGAGAGGAAAGAGGGGCCAGGAGGGCATGTTATTATCAAACCTTGAGTATCACCTATTAATTAGAGATTAATTTTTAATAAGTTGTGCTCAGCCTATTGTTATATTTTTTCCTGTATACATATCACCTCTTTAAACGGATCCACAGCCGAGACAGCTACAACTATTACGGCACATTTTGCGTGGTTCTCATCACTTAGCCCTGGTGACTTGCAATGATAGATGCATAAGACATTTTGTGCCTGGTAAGAAAGACTACAGAGATCAATAAATAAAGAACATGTTCAGTTTGAGACGGGACTTCGAAAGACGACTTGAACTGTCAGTTTGAATAGGTGGAACATACAGCACTTTCTAGGAGAGAAACGTAACATTATTGAAAGTTCATCCCCTTAAACACTTTCTTAAGGTGCTCAGCTGAAGGATTTGTCACGAACGTTCAGGAGTAACGCAGAGACGTCACCACTCGGCACTTCTTTCCTAACAGGGAATTTCAGATTAAGGGAAATAGTTGCCCCTCTGATGAAGGATGAAGAAAAGAAAAAGAGAAAGAGGAGAAAGTAGATGGACTGCGGTGACAGAAAACTTGAGGTTACTTTTTTTAATGGTGGTGTAGAAAACTCAAGGAAACTTCCAAACAGTCTACTGCTTTCTTCCCTGATTTTATACAAAATAAGGAATATCTTAGGCCATGTGGGAAAAAACGCTCCTTCCGTATTCTTTACACAACTGACCTTCCAGAGTTCTCAGCAGGATGCTGGCCGAGCCCAGAGTTCAGCCTGCGTTTTCACAAGGCTTGTCCTTCCTCTGGTTTCTCCCCCGTCTCTCACGGGGTGCGGTAAACACAACCTCACTGTCCCTCTGCCATTTACTGCATTTACTTCTGGTCCAGCCTTGCTGCCCCTTAGCCGGGTGCCCTCGCCTCCGGGGCCACTCAGAGAAGTGGTGACTGTGACACGCAAACACACAAGGAAAACCCCACGCTAACCCAGTCGTGCCTGGAAGGCTGGCTCTCTCTGTCTAAAGGTGCTGACAGCGGCCAAGGAACGCATCTCGAGGGCAGAGCGCAGCAGACCCAGGAGCGCTGGCCACGGAGCGGCCTCCTCTGGCCCTGGCGTCCCGTCCCGCACACCCCACCCTCGGACAGCCCCGAGCCCGGAGTATTCACCTACGGCGCTCGCAACGGCCGCCTTCAGCACACGCGCCATCTTGGAAAGCGTTAGCTAATTCCCGACGTACACCTGCGTCGAAAGGGCGAAGGCGCGGCGGGGGGCGGGACAAGAGCCCGAAGGGGCGGGGCAGACAACAATGCGGCGCTGTGTTCGGAGCGGCAGTCAGCCATGGCCCCGCGGGTGTGGCGTCGGCGGACCTTGGAGCGGTGCCTGAGGGAGGTCGGTAAAGCCACCGACCGCCCGGAATGCTTCCTCACGTAAGTGCTCGGAGCCTGGGCTGTGGTGCAGCTCAGGACTCGCATGGGCGCGGGCTGCGGACCCCCGGCAAGTTCCAGAGTAGGGGGAAGGCAAAGGGAAGGGGAGCTCCCTTTTCCGCAGATTTCAGGTAGTTTCCGCTCCCCTAGCCTATCACACTTTTTTAGATGGTTAAGAGCTGTGCAGTGTGGATCTCCCAGTCGTATGCTGTTGAAATGAAACAAACTGGGTTAATACTGTTTCGAAGCCTCAGTTGCCGCACCGCCCCCCGCCCCCGCCAGACGCACCGGGTGGATTGCTCTTTTTTCCGTGTGCTCCCAGAGCACCCAGTGCTTACTTACTCATCAGACTTAATTGAAAGTATTAACTTGTCGCTTATCTATCTACCCCACGACTTGAGCTTCTCGAGAGTTAAAGCTGTCTTTAGTCTCCCTTCCCAGCACGAGCTCGTGGTATTTTGTTCAAAGACTCTGAAAAGATCTAGGAAATTATGGCTCTCAGATTTATATTTGAAACCCGACCTTGAGGCTCACAGAAACTACAGCCATACACTCTAAGCATCGCAGATTTAGTATATCCAAAATGAACTGTTGGTTCTGTTTGCTCCCTGTCCTCTGCCCTCCCTGAGATCCTTTCCCCGTGCTCACCACCTGCCTTCCCTGTCACAGTGAGCAGCACCTCTGTCTTTCCAGTCCTTCAGACACGAAACTAAGCTACTTCCTTGATGTCTTCCTTTTTCTCAATTCTACATCCAGTTATTAGCAAATCCTATCAGTTAGTTCTCCGAACTATACTATCCTGAATTTGATTATTTCTCACCGTATTCACAGCTGTAATCCCAGCGCAGTTCTGCATCCTTTGCCCGGTTGCCTGCATCAGCCTCCTGATCACGCTAATTTCATTCCTTTTCCTCGAAGGCCTTCTTTCCAAAGCATACATTTAAATCATTTTTCTGCTCCTCAAACTCAACTAGTGTGTTTCTGTCTTAGGAAATTTGTTCTTGCTGTTTCTTCTGCCTGGAGTACATGTTTTCACAGTTTTGTAAGACTGTCTCCTTATAAATAGGTATCATCTCAGATGTCACATCCTCAGAGAGGTATTCTCTGACCCCTCTTACCAAAGCAAGTGTTGACTATGGGCTGACTGAATGGAGTGGCCTGTAATCTAGCAGAGTTGAGAATTTAAGGTTAAGATTCACTGTCTATCTTTAGGCAAATAGATCTGTCACGGTTTCCCTGTCTAAAATCCAGATAGCAGATTCACAGATACTTGGTTGACACCTTTTATATACTAATGTGGTTCTTTGGCAAGATAATACACTGTTGGGGGCCAGAATCTATACATACTTAAAATTGACATTTCATGTGCAGTAACCTGGATGGACCTAGAGAATATTATGCTTGGTGAAGTCAGTCAGGCAGACAGAGGAAGACAAATACTGTGTGTTATCACTTACATGTGGGATCTAAAAAGTAATACAAATGAATTTATATAGCAGAACAGAAACAGACTCACAGATATAGAAAACAAAATGGTAGTTACCAGTTGTGCGGGGGAGCAAGTTAGGGGTGTGGGATTAAGAAATACCAACTACTATGCATAAAATAGATAAGCAACAAGAATATATTGTATAGCAATGGAATTGTCTTGGCCATTATCTTGAAATAACTTTTAATGGAGTATAATCAGTAAAAATACTGAATCACTGAAACTAATATAATATTGTAAATCAGCCATACTTCAGTTTTTTTAAAATTTGATTTTGCCCAAGAGTTGGGCTTTTTATAAAATTCTGAGTGCTGTGAAATTGTTACCTATAATTATAAATCTAATTTAACTCCTCCCTGTCCCCTTAATAGCATTCAAGATGAACTGGCATCAAAGTTTACTTCTTTAACAAAAGTACTTTATGACTTTAATAAAATACTAGAGAATGACAGGAAACGTGGAAGTCCTTTACAAAGACTGATGATAAATAATTTTGATGATGAGCAGATTTGGCAACAACTGGAATTGCAGAATGAACCAATTTTACAGTACTTCCAGAATGCAGTTAGTGAAGCCATTAAAGATGAAGACATCAGTCTTCTCTCAGAGAATGAGGTGCAGGAGTGTGAAGAGGATGCCTCAGAGATGGAGGCCGGTGGCGAGGAGGACCTAGAACAAGATTTGGAAGAGGAGGAAGAGAAAGTGTCAGACCTGAGTGGTGATGATCCTGAAGAGGGTGAGAGAGCTATAAACTCAAGCAAATTGGATCTGAGGAAAAGCGCAGATTTCAGTGATGAGGACTCTGATCTTGACTTTGATATCAGCAAATTGGAACAGCAGAGCAAGGTGCAAAACAAAGTGCCTAGGAAACCAGCAGAAAAGTCCATAGTAGATGATAAATTCTTCAAACTCTCTGAAATGGAGAGCTTTTTAGAAAACATAGAAAAGGAAGAGGAACAAAAAGATGATGAAGAGGAGGAAGATATTGATTTTTTTGAAGATGTCGATTCCGATGAAGACGGAGGACTGTTTGGAAGTCAGGATCTTAAGGTAAAGTTTTGGGAGAGGACAGAGCATTCTTTCTGCCTCCTCAAATTAGATGGGGTTCTGTTTCTCCGGAAGAGGTTTAAAATACTTCAAAACTCACCAGGGCTTAAGTGAAATATTTAGATCAGTTGAAAAAAAAAGACTGGAAAAATTAAACCAAAGCCATTGTTTCCTTATCACAGAACACTTGTTTTGTAGCTTCAGAACCACAGTCACACGTTAGAGAGATTCAGAATTTTCCCTCAAACATGGATTTTCATCAAACACTAGAAATAAGAGTGAAAGGAAGGCATTTGTATACTTTATTTAGGCAGGGATATTTTGGAAATAATTGTAGTTAGAAGATTTAGAAGAATATCGTGCTCTATCTAATCAGTCATAAATCAATCTATAGTGCCATTCAGTTTGTTGTGGTCTAATAGTTCTTACGGTTTATGGTAGTGTTTTTAGTTGCCAATTTCCCCTGTACAGTATGCATACACATTTATGCATGATTTAATGTATTTTTCTATCCTTGATTTAAGGTCTTAAAAGTATTTATGTTTTAGTCAGGTAAAAGTTCCAGAAACCTGAAATACAAAGATTTCTTTGATCCAGTTGAAAGTGATGAAGACATAGCAAGTGTCCACGATGATGGTGATGAACTGGTTTCAAGTGAAGAGGAAGAAATTGCTGAAGAAGGAGAAGAAAGCTTTTCTGAGATGTGAGTATTTTGAATCCTTTACACTGTAAGCTGGAGGTACCCCATCCTGTTTGTGTACTCCTGGTTGTCAGCTGTGATTGTCCTAAGAATTGGGATTCTCTAAGATCAGAGAGTAGATTCTCTAAGATCAGAGAACCTCAGGGTAGCCAGAGGAAAGTCTCCAAATTTGAAGGGACGTCAGAGATGATCTAGTGCAGTTAAGCGTCACTGGCACTAGCACGCAAACCCTTCTTACCAGGAGCTCTGATTTGGTTTTTTTGTGTCAGTAAAAATACCCTGTTGTTACTTTGGTGAGATAAGTTTGTATTATAGATTGATGAAAAATTTGTTTTCTATATATTGGACACTTTGTTCTGTTTCACCTAAATAATTCCTTCTGTTCCTTAGTAACTGAATGACTATAGAAGTTCTGAATATTTAATTGCATTAAGTCTACAAAAGAAGAACTTTAATTACTAAGTTTGTTTCTTTTTGTTTTTCTAACAGAAAGTGGTGTGTTTCCTTTCATAAGTGTTTTGGTCTTACAGGGATGAAGATAATGACCTTGAAGAAAGTGGAGACAGTAAACAACACAAAGAAACCTTGAAAAGAGTGACCTTTGCTTTGCCAGATGATGAGGAAACTGAAGATACAAATGTCTTAAATGTACAGAAAGACTCTGATGAAGTCAAATCCTCTTTTGAAATAAGACAGGAAAAGGTAATAATTAGGAATTTTAAGGGATTTTTTCATATGCTTGACATGACTGTGGAAATCACAGACTACTAACTAATCTACCCTGTTTTGTTTTTTGTGTTTTTTTGGTGGAACACTTAACTGTCCTTAAAGAAAAAACAAAATCTTGCAGCCGCTTTCTGTGGCACCCTGTATAGAGATAACCATGTGGGAAGCAACTAATTTGCAAAAATCAGTGCTGCATTTCCCAAGCTGTGGCTTTCAATCTGGGGCCCGTCTGTAAAACTTGTTTGTTTTCTTTCTCCGTGCTGTCTTTATACCTGGGGCATGTTTTTCCTAACTAGCTGTCCTGTGAGCCTCTCCTGGTAACTGTTTCACCTGCTCTTAAGGATACTGCCTATCTCAGATGGCTTCTGCGAGTTGCCAGGTAGCCAGAATTTTAACTAATACCATCTCAAACACATCTTCCAAAGTCGATAAAAATTATTTCCTTGTGACAATTTCAGACGAACAAAATGTTAGTTGAAAATAATAGGTACAGCCTGGCTCCAAATATTTGGCTTTTATCATTTAACTATCTTAAAATTAGATCACACAGTTCGAAGTGAGACTAGGCAAATAACCAAAGATACCAAGGATATCAAAAGAACCATTTTAAAAAGAGAATCTGGGGGGGACTTCCGTGGTAGTCCAGCAGTTAAGACTCCACAGTTCCACTGCAGGGGTTGCGGGTTTGATCCCTGGTTGGGGAACTAAGATCCCACATGCTGCATGGTGCAGCCAAGATAAAAAGAGAATCTGAGTTAAATACATGATTGTCAGATTGTTCCCAGAAGAAAAAGTCTTAAGAAAAAAAAAATTGAAAGAAAATATGAACTTTGTTCTTGAGTTAGTGTCCTTCCCTGCCCACACCCCTGCAAAAAAAAAAAGAGAAGCAGGTTTAGTTTTACTGGGGAATTATATCAAACCATCAAGAAGTAGATAATTTAGTGCTGTTTGATCAGTTCCTACATATAAATAGTAAAGCTTCCAAACTTTTCTTGTGAAGCTACTGTAACATGAATACCCAAACCTGACAAAGGTAACATTAAAACACACACAGTCTCGCTTATGAATATTGATGCAAAAATCCAAAATAGCTCAATGAAAGAATAATGCTACCACAAGCAAGTGGGCCTCATCCTCTTGATTCAGGATTAGGAAATCTATTAATTTAATACTTGTTATAATAGGTTAAGGAGAAAAGCCATATGGTCACCTCCGTATATGTCAAAAATGACATTTAATAAAATTCAATATCCATTCCTAATTTTTCTTTTAACTTCTAGTGAAATACAAACACATCTAGCCAAAAGGTGCCATAATGCTTAATGGTAGAATTCTAGAAACATCCCTTTAAAATCAAGAATAAGACTATTCCCACTACCACTATTACTATTTCCACTGTTACTTAAGATTCTTGTAGAAGTGTTATTTAGCCAGGACAGCTACAAAAGAAAATGATAAGAGGTGAGAAAAACTGAAGTGAAAGCACTGATATTTGCAGAGAATACTAGAAAAACCAAGCAGATGAATTGAAAAGCTATTAGGAAAAATAATTCAGTAAGGTATCTGAGAAGGCTGGCATTTTGTACACTGTGAAGTCATTATAGATGCCGCCTTTTCAGAAGTAAGACATAATTTGGATTGTGGGTGTGGAGTCAGGAGGGTCAGGCTCCATCAAATATTGATGTTCTAATAAAAAATTACTTAGTCTTGGAATGCTCTAATAATTAAAATTGATAGTGGCTTGTGAATAAATAGGTCGTTTGACTAGAACAGAGCCCAGAAATATACCCAAATGCTGCTGGGAGAAGTAAGTAAATTATAAACACGGCATTCCAAATCAGTGGGGGAAAGAGGTCATCCACCTCTCCTCATCCCACCTCAGGGGACGGAAATAGGAGGTCACTACTGGCATCATTAAAAGATGGCAAGGACAAAACAGAATTGTGTTCAGGAACAGTACATTTCTTGCTCTCCCACTATTAAAAATATTAGTTGCTTTTACTCAACTGTAAGTCTAGTTTTCTTCCCTAAACACGTAGTAACTCTTTTTGTCTCTTAGATGAATGAAAAAATTGCATCTTTGGAAAAACAGTTGTTGGAAAAGAAACCTTGGCAACTTCAAGGGGAAGTGACAGCACAGAAGCGGCCTGAGAACAGCCTCCTAGAAGAGACCTTGCACTTTGACCACGCCATCCGTATGGGTGCGTGTGGCCACCGGGCTCCTGCAACTGTTCATGTCTGTGCCTTTTCTATGGTTCTCATAGATTTGGAGTAATATTTCTTTTCCCCAAACTTTTTATTTTAAAAACTTGTAAACATATAGAAACGTTGAAAAAATAGTACAGTGGACATATGTATGCCATTCAGCTGGATTCAACAGTTGTTAAGTTTTGGCTATATTTGACTTTCTCCCCCCATTTATGTGTGTGACTGGGTGTGTGCACTTTTTTTCCCAAGTCATTTGAAAGTAAGTAGCCAATATCATGACACTTTAGTCCTGAGTACTTTTATTTTTTTCTAAGAACTAAGACATTCCCCTGTACAGCCACAATACCATTAATCCACCCAAGAATTACTAATATCCTAGCGATGCCTAGTGTATAGTCCATAGTCAGTCCTGCTAGTGATCTGCTTACAGTGCCTGCTGTCATTGTCCAGTGATTAAATTGTGATTCCAGCCAGAACCCTGATTACCTCATTGAATTCTTTCTTGTGCCCATTAAGTCAAAATGAATTTCTGTTTTATTTAGTGCTAGAGAATGGAAAAGAGGGGGCAAGTCCCCAGGTGCATGGGTTAAAAGTGCTAGCATTTGCTACCGTATGTATTTTGTAGTTTTGCGGTTCTCAAATTGCAGGGAGCATCAGAAAGGCTAGTTAAAACACACAGAGGTATCCCTTTTTCTTCCTCACTTTCTGATTTAGGAGGTGTGGGGTGGGCCCAAGAATTCGCATTTCTAACACGTTCCCAGATGGGGGTGATGCTGCGGTTCAAGGACCACCCATTTCGAACCACTGCTTAGTTTCTATATACCTAATGAGTACATGTCCTGTTTCCTTTAGCACCTGTGATCACAGAGGAAACCACTGTTCAACTAGAAGATATCATTAAGCAGAGGATAAAAGATCAGGTCAGTAAGAATGAAATTTAACTTAATTCAAAATTCACTGAAATGTTTAGAAATATGTAAGAATATTTTGGGAGTAGGAATAACACTTTATTTTCATAGAATATTTGTTCTATCAGTTCTTCATTTAAAAGCCCTAAGTCTACACCAGAAGTGTCCTTGCCCTTTGTTGTGTGAGGCACTGCCGTCACACAACAAAGACAGGTGTCGTGCTTGAGGAGAATGGGGTGACCACAGAGTTTTTGTTTAAAACTTGATCTTATTTTGTAAACTTAGAGTAAAACTTGGGTACATGACACGTGCACCAAGAGATGGCTTTTTTTTTTTTTACTATTTATTTATTTATTTGGCTGCATTGGGTCTTAGTTGTGGCATGCAGGATCTAGTTCCCTAAACAGGGATCGAACCCGGGCCCCCTGCATTGGGAGCGAGGAGTCTTAACCACTGGACCACGAGGGAAGTCTAGAGATGGCTTTATAACATGTGTTTGTTTGTTTAAAATAGGAAGGGTTTGAAGGATGGGTACTGTATGCAGAAAATCTTTAAAGTTGAAATGAAGCAAACTCTTGTCTTAACTGTTGAGCAAACCACGATGAGGAATTGTGGAGTTCAAGTTGGTAACCAGGAGAGAGACGTATTTAAAACAAAAAAGGGTACTTGAGTGATGCCCTTTCTGCATAATACTTACTGTGACTTGAGTAGTCATTTCAAATGGTGAAAATGACTTCCTTTTTGCTGCAGTTTGCTTTTGCTTACTCTGGAAAGATAATATTCCAGCGGAGGATTCTTTTTTTTTTTTTTTAATTAATTTATTTATTTTTGGCTGCGTTGGGTCTTTGTTGCAGCGCACGGGCTTCTCACTGTGGTGGCTTCTCTTGTTGCGGAGCACAGGCTCTAGGCGTGCGGGCTTCAGTACTTGTGGCGCACGGGCTTAGTTGCTCTGTGGCATGTGGGTTCTTCCCAGACCAGGGATCGAACCCATGTCCCCTGCATTGGCAGGCGGATTCTTTTTTTTTATTATTTATTTTATTTTATTATTTATTTATTTATTTTTGGCTGTGTTGGGTCTTCGCTGCTGCACGCAGGTTTTCTCTAGTTGCGGCCAGCTGGGGCTACTCTTCATTGCGGTGGCTTCTCTTGTTGTGGAGCACAGGCTCTAAGCCCGCAGGCTTCAGTAGTTTGGGCACATGGGCTCAGTAGTTGTGGCTTGCGGGCTTTAGAGTGTGGGCTCAGTAGTTGTGGCACGTGGGCTTAGTTGATCCGCAGCATGTGGGATCTTCCCTGACCAGGGGTCAAACCTGTGTCCTGGCAGGCGGATTCTTAACCACTGCACCACCAGGGAAGTCCCTCCAGAGGAAGATTCTTAAGGGAGCCTAGAAAGAAGTTACAGATTTTATCTGTCAATTTGTGTTCTGTGTGTCTTTCATATTTTAGGCTTGGGATGATGTTGTACGTAAAGAAAAAGCTAAAGAGGATGCATATGAGTATAAAAAGCGTTTAACACTGGACCATGAGAAGAGTAAGTTGAGCCTTGCTGAGATTTATGAACAGGAGTACATCAAACTCAACCAGGTAAGGACACTGTAAGGCGAAGCCGTTGTCATTCAGGGAGGAGGTGGAGAACCACCTCTGCAGGTTCTACCTGCTCGTCGAAATGTGTGAAATACCGAAGTCTTGAACTTTGGGATCACCTTGTTTAGTATGAGACAGAGCATGCTAGGAATAGAGGGGCTGCAGTGTTCCCACTGAGTGTCAGGGGCAGAGGGGATTTGTTTTGCAGTTACTCATTGGTCACCTGATACTTTCACAGCTAATTATTAACTTTCCAGCAATTATGCTACAATTTAAAAACCATTTCTCATTTGTACTTTAGAAGTTGTTGATAAATTTTATAAGATTATTTGTGAACTCCTTCATGTATTTAGGTCTGGTGAGTTTTTGGTTGTTGTTTCTTTTTACTTAGAGTGTTAAAAAAAATACTTTTAGTTAAATAGGACAAAGTCATATTTCCAAAAATGTTGTATTCCCAATATAACAAATTGAATTATTCCTTCACATTTGATTTGCTGGGAATGTGGTCAGTATGTGCCTGGGGGTGAAGTGGCATTTTTATCCTGCAAGAGCATTTAAGATTCCATCCAGATTTTGTTAATTAATGCCACTTAGACAGCAACAGCAGATAGGGCCCTAATGCCACTGTGAAGCTGAAGAACTGGAAGGATTTGAATTAAAATTTTTCCCGGCTGCCTTGCCACCCAAGGTGGTAGTTGAAGGGAGATGTGTACAACCTCAGTCAATGCTTAGTGAAAATCCAGCTACTATGAGGAGATTCAGTAAGTACAGAAAGTATTTGGTAACCATGAGAGGTAAAAATGAAATTATGTAGCTCGTATCAGGTCTTTAAATGTTAATTTTATTTCTGTCTTGGACATCAGCAGCCAGTTCACAAGTTTTTGAGTGTGGACTCAATTTAGGCTAATCCTAGCCTCATTCATTCCATTAAGAGTTAGTCTGGCAGGGAGGGATGATCTGAATTTCCTGAAGTTTGGTAGCTGCCCTGGAGGAAATAAGCAGAGTGCTGACAAACAGCATGTGAATGAACCTTAACCCTTAGATCTGTGTGTCAGCAAGATGCTGGATGTCAGATGCATTGTTTCACAGATATAACCTGGGATGAGGGCAAAGGACGTGGTTAGGATTTTAAAACGTGTTAAGTTTAAGGAGTAAAAAGCAGTAGTATGTGCTTGGACATGGCTGGAAGGGGGCACTGACAGACACTGGACACACAGACCTGGGTGTGTCTCTGGCATTAGGGCAACCAGGGTAAAGAGCCAGTTGCTTCCCAGTGATGAGTGGTAGTGGTGATAGTGGTTTTTCATGGGTTCATCAATAAGTAACCAAACAAAAACTTTTGGCCTCTTAGAATAGCATTTGGGGCATGGGGAAAGAGAAGTGTGAAATTTACCTTTTCTTAGTGGAATGAAAACTGCTGTCAATTTTTTCCAATGTGATTTAATCAGAAAAATCTTTAACAAATTACATATATGTTTGTCCCTGCAATCCAAATGAATATTTGGATAATTTTACAACATCTTCATTAACTCCTTAGTTTTGTTTTTTGCTTTGTTTCTTGTTTTTAATTGAGTTGAGATTCACATAACAAATTAACCATTTTAAAGAGAGCGGTTCAGGGGCATTCATGGTGTCGTGCAACCACTACCTGTATCTAATTCAAAAACATTTTCGTCACCCCTCCCCTGACAGCCACCAATCTGCATTCATTCTCTGTGGATTTACTTACCTTTTGTGTCTGGTGCCTTTTATTTAGCTTAATGTTTCAGGATTGTGACGTGTCTGTAATTTGTCCCCTTTTTTATAGCTGAATAGTATTCTGTTGTGTGTGTACCACGATTTACTGATCCAGTCACCGGTTGATGAGCATTTGGGCTGTTTCTGCCTTTCGTGAATAATGCAGCTATGGACATGTGTGTCCATGTACTTGTTTGAGTACCTGCTTTAATTCCCTTGGGCATATACCTAAAAGTGGAATTGCTGCTCCTATGGTGATTCTCTGTTTAACTTTTGGAGGCACTGCCAGACTCGTTTCCGCTGTGCCTGCGCCATCTTATGTTCCCACCAGCACTGCCTAAGGGTTCCGGTCCTTCCACAACCTGGCCGATACTTTTTATTTTCTGTTTTGTTTCTTTTTAAATAGCCATCCTAGTGGGAGTAGTTTAGTTACTGACAGAAGTAAACATCAAGGGAACTAAATCGTACGTTCTAAATGTTAGTGGTATAGTTGCGACAGCTTCTCAAGTGCACGTCATGTTTCTTCTTGGGTGGGTGCTAGCGCCGCCCTGGTATTGGTGACTTCGATCTTGCCTTGGAATGTTTCTTTGGAGCTGAAGCCTGGTGACGAGAAACTGGTGATACCCTTATCGGCCTTGAGTGTTTTGTCCTGTGATGCCTGTGACGCTGCTTAGTCTGATAATGTTGGACTTATTTCCTAAGCAAAAAACAGCAGAGGAAGAAAATCCAGAGCACGTAGAAATTCAGAAGATGATGGATTCCCTCTTCTTAAAATTGGATGCCCTCTCCAACTTCCATTTCATCCCCAAGCCGGTAAGTGTGTTCACATCTCAGTGAACAGAGCAGATGTGATTGTAATTCCTCTTTGAGCTTTTGTGAGACTCGTGCTTTATTTGGTTTCAGGATACAAACCTGCAGGAATTCCCCATAAATTACAGGCAGGGCCTCCCATGAGGAAGGCTCGTGTCTGGTCCCATGACAGTCCTGGCTCCGCCCTGCTGGTCCCTGCCAGACCCTTGACCTTAGCCACAGGGTCTCCTCAGTTCCCACCCTTCTTCCTTGTCTGGTCTCTGGTTGCTTGTGTGATGGTCTTGGGAACATGTGTGGTGTCTGTACCTGGCGTTTATTGAGCACCTGCCACCTGTCAGATTAGGTCCGTCATGTCCACTAACTCCTAACCCACAGAACCTGAGGCAGATACTACTCCTTCCACTTTGCAGATGAGGACAGCAAGGCTTCGGGGCGGGAGGTGAGCCCTAACTCCTGGGCCCTTGCTCTCCCCACTGCGTGCTGTTCCCCCTGTGCCTCTGCGACTCCCGCCCGGACAGCTCAGCGCCCATCTGCTCCGCAGCTCCGTCCTGCTCACCGACTTCTGTGAGCCTGCAGGGCGTGCTGCACCAGCCTCCTGGTACTTGCTCGCCTGGTGCCCCCGGGGGTCACTTGTGTCGTCTGGAAGTGGGATGTCGAGCGTCAAGGGCTAGTCCAGAGTCAGACCCGAGTCTGTCTGCCCCTCCGTGGCTTCGTGATGTAGGCAAATTGCCTAACGTTCTGTCTGTACAGAGGAGGTGGTAACCTCCGAGGTCCTTTACGATCCTTTGATGGTCTGGTAACTTTTCCTGTGTATTTGGTCATCACCTGCTTCTTTGTTTTTGTTTAATCTTGGTGTCCTTTACCTGATGGTACGTTTTTGGTGGTGGGGCCCATCTTGAGAGTCTCAGAGTGCTTGGTCTGACCGTGCATAGTGAGCAGGTGAAGAGAGGAGAGGGATGTCTCCACCTTCTCAGCCAGCAGGTCCTGCTGTGGAAAGGTCTTACTCATGTGGAGAATGCGATCCCTTCCCTGTTTACAAGGCCCCGCGGGACGTGACTCCTTCCCATCCCTCTGGTCCCCGTGGTTTGCTCCCCGGCCACCCTGGTCCCCTTCCTTCTCTCCGGGTTCTTCCATCTGTAGGGTCTCAGGTTTGACACCTCCTCTTCCCGCATCTGTCTCTGCCCTTCTCCCTCATAGCCCCATGGCACAGGTGCGCTCATTGGTGGATGGTTCAATGCTCACTACTCGTCTTCAAGCCCCACAGTTGTGTGTGGGGTTTTTTGTGTTTTTTTTTTTCCGGTACGCGGGCCTCTCACCGTTGTGGCCTCTCCCGTTGAGGAGCACAGGCTCTGGACGCGCAGGCTCAGCGGCCGTGGCTCACGGGCCCAGCCACTCCGTGGCATGTGGGATCTTCCTGGACTGGGGCACGAACCCATGTCCCCTGCATCGGTAGGTGGACTCTCAACCACTGCGCCACCAGGGAAGCCCACAGTTGTGTGTTTTTTTTTGCGGCTGTGTTTGTCACACCAGCCTGGAGCCAGCTATGGGGCAGTCCTCAGACATCCCTTGGAATCTTGGGCCACAGTATAAAAGCCTTTCTTATTTTTCCCTTGTCAAAAGTGTCGTTTCTGGTCTAGCTTCCCCTTGATACTGCTTTTCTCGTATTCAGGTTGGTGTTTCACCAGGCATCAGTTTCTGTCATTTTCGGGCTTGTCTCCATTTTCTCTGTATTTCTCTTTAAATTGTAGAATGGAATACAGTGCCCCTAATAAATAAATGAACAGTGGTCCAGGGGAAGAGATGATTTCTTTCACACTCTGACATTCTTCTCTTATTTAGAGTCCAGGACCCTGTCGTCTTCAGGGCTTGTTTTTGTTCCTTATGAAGGATCCTGGGGTGCATATCTGCCTAGTCAACTGGAATGTGGGCAGGACTGTGATAGGAAATGAGCTTGTGAGGTGGACAGCACTGTATTTTGGGACAGAGCCCTGTCTCCCGGGGCTCAGTCTCGTGTTCGCTCAGGACACCTACTCTTTCCCACTTCATCCTTTACTCCACTGCGGACCCCGTTGTCCCTGCGTCAAGATGGGCAGGACTAGTGTACAGAGCAGCAGTGTAAGTCTTCCATGACCATTGCCCTTTTACTACCGTGAGTGGGATGCAACCATTGTAATTTCTGAATCCCTTGGGCAGTTCTTTCAAGAATAAAAAAAAAAACTAAAGGACAAACAAATGGCCCTTCAGTTAGTGTTGCATTCTTTCCTCCTGTTTTTATAATTTGTAGGTTGTGTTTATTTCAGTACTGTCTTCATTTTCCAAAACAACTTAGTATCATTTCATATTTCTCTTTATAACATCTGTTTTTAGTTGCTGGAACATGTTGTTCCAATAAGCACCTTTCCTTGCAGCGTTTTCCATGTATTTCTTATAGTGAGCTTTTTTCCTATACCCGCAGGCAAGATAACACTTACAGACACCAATAGATTCTGTTAAACGGTGGATAGGATTGTTTGAGAATATACACCTACATGGCAGGTGGAAATGATTTACTAACAGATGAAAGAAAGTGTGTTTGAATATGGCAGACAGGTCCTGAAAAAGTATAGAAATAATCTCCATGAAGTATTGTATGTATTATATATTTCAGTAGGTTCACAATTTAAATATTTTATGTGAGGACCACTTCTGACTTCCTGTTAAGTGTGTTGTCTCTTTTCTAGCCTGTTCCAGAGATTAAAGTTGTGTCGAATCTGCCAGCCGTCACCATGGAGGAGGTCGCCCCAGTGAGTGTCAGCGATGCAGCCCTGCTGGCCCCAGAGGAAGTCAAGGTGAGAAGCCAGTGTTGAAGCTTTAAATCTCTGTCTATAAGTTGGTCGTTTCTAGTCAGATCTCCATTTAAGCTCGTTTTCCTTGAGCTTGTAGTCTTTATTCTAACATAGCTCAGCAGTTTCCAAGTATAACCAAATTAATAATATAGAATATTCAAATACAAGTCTTATGTAATCAGGTATTATTGTGAGATACAGATTGAGAAATATTGTAAAAGCTAATTGTAAATATCCGACATCAGTATATTGTTATAATTCAGTTTGAATATTAGAAGTTTGAGGTTGTTAGCTTAGGTGTTAGGTTTAAAACAAACTGCATATGTTTAGCAACCCTTTGATATTAATCAGCATTTCCCCCTTTGTGTTGTATCCATGTAATGCTTATCAGTAATAGCATTTGGATCTTGGGAGGAGTTGGACATACCACATGCAGGCTGTCCCTGCCTTGTGAGCATGGGAGCTCTCGCCTTGCACAGTAATGGTGGCTTCTGCCGGGGCCTCGGCCTCCTGGCGCCTGGCAGCACGGCCCTCCTTTTTTGTGCTCATTTGCTTTGCTCCACCCACACTCATCCCTTCAGAGCTTCTGCCACCTCTGCTAGGCTGGGCTGGCAGCAGAAGAGAAAAGGGAGAAAATGGACCCTCACCAGCTAGGTTTCCTGCCGTCAGCCCCCCATGGCTGCCAGCAGCTCAGAGCTGGGCTGCTGCGGGCAGGTGACTGCAGCCCCAGCTGGGATCTCCATGCTTCCCCAGGAGGGACAGCCTGACACCCCTGCTCTCCAGGCTGCCTTTGTGAAGGAGTGTTGGGACTGAACTGTCACCGTCAGAGAAAGCATCCTGGGTCTTAGAGAGCTGAGTGACCAGAGCCCTTCAGAGTGTAGGCAGGGATGCTCTGCTTCTCACTTGGCCATCGGTGTACAGCCCATCAGCCACATTCCATAGAGTTGCTTCTCTTCTAATTTCCTGAGTTGTTTGTTTAGATTAATTGAGTGTGTTTGTGGTTGTTTTTCAATAGGAGAAAAATAAAGCTGGAGATACAAAAACAGCTGCTGAGAAAACAGCTACAGACAAGAAACGAGAAAGGAGGAAAAAGAAATATCGAAAGCATTTGAAAATAAAGGAGAAAGAAAAGCGGAGAAGACTTCTTGAAAAGAGCAACCCAGACCGAGCAGGGAAATACACCAAAGCAGTAGCTTCCGAGAAGTTAAAACAGCTAACCAAGACAGGCAAAGCTTCACTGTTAAAGGTGAGGATGGGGCAGGAAAGCTGCTGGAGGGGGAAGGGGGAGCGGATGGCAAGCTTTAGGTGATCCGGGTGGCAGAGTAACCGAGCCAGCCACCACTGCCCACCTGCGGAGGGGAGGGGATGGGACGGGAGAGGCCGTGGGGACTGGCCGGGTTTCTAATGCAGGGTCCTCACGGTCACCTGACATTGTGAGACCATTGTTGCAGCGTAAAATGTATATAATGTCTCTGCATTAACTGATGTAAGTTTTCATAATCTTGTCTAGTTCTTTTTCATATTTATACTTTGATGCCCTGTTCTAATCATTTGGTTTTTTTCATCTTTAAGCACATCTTACAATGTGAACTTGTATTTTTTTAATTGCAGGATGAAGGTAAAGACAAAGCCTTAAAATCATCACAAGCATTCTTTTCTAAATTACAAGATCAAGTAAAAATGCAAATAAATGATGCAAAGAGAACAGAGAAGAAAAAGGAGAAAAAACAGTATATTTCTGTTCATAAATTAAAACTGTAATAGATTTTGCATATAATGTAAATAGTAACATGTAAGCTTATATTCTGTCATTGTTCTGTTTTGTAATAAAATTTTTGAGAACTTTTCTTTGCATGGATGGCAGATGTTTGAGAAGAGCAAGCCTTTATCTGGGTATGTGGCGGGACCTCTCTTCCCAGACCCTCCCCACAGTGTGCCCAGCCAGTGAGGGGGCGGGCCTGCATGCTGGGAACCCCATCACAGCCAGCTGTCCACAGCAGAGGTCCTCACGTGTCTTCAAGAGGCCTTGATTTTCTTCTCCCACTGCCCTGTCATCCTTTCACAGAACAGTGGGATTTCCATGCGTGTGCCTTACATTCTTCCCCTTAGGAAGTGATCTCATGTCATGTGAGCAGAGGCTCGCGGAGGCCGGGGAGTCTTGTCCCCGTCAGATGCAGGAGGATGGGGGTGATTTGGCCGTGAGAGGAGGTGAGCTTGCTGGGAGGACAGACTGGCGGTCCTTGGAGCCTTCCGCGACCACCGGGTGCTCCCTGTCTCAGCCTCCCACCCAGGGAAGACCACCTTTTGTCTGATAGGGTCTCATGTTATGCTTTTTTAAAATTTTTATTTTATTATTTTATTTTATTTATTGTTTCTGGCTGCATTGGGTCTTTGTTGCTGCGCACAGGCTTTTTCTCTGGTTGTCGTGAGTGGGGGCTACTCTTTGTTGCGGTGCACAGGCTTCTCATTGTGGCTTCTCTTGTTGTGGAGCACGGGCTCTAGGCGCACAGGCTTCAGTAGTTGTGGCACGTGGGCTCAGTAGTTGTGGCTCACAGGCTCAGTAGTTGTGGCTCATGGGCTCTAGAGTGCAGGCTCAGTAGTTGTGGTGCACGGGCTTAGTTGCTCCGCGGCATGTGGGATCTTCCCGGACCAGGGATCGAACCCGTGTCCCCTGCACTGGCAGGCGGGTTCTCAACCACTGCACCACCAGGGAAGCCCTCACATTATGCTTTTGGTAGAAATGCCTTAAGCCTTATGTGGGTAGAGGATGAGAACAAAGCTGAAGCTGAAGCAATAGCGAAGGGACAGTCACAGAAGGGACAGTCACAGTCGTCAGGAGCCTGGAGGTTTGTGATCTGCTGTCCTGCTGACAAAGAAGCTGGCCCCTCAGGGTGCCCCAGTCAGTACTGAACTGTCATTTGTTTCAGGTCTTATTCAGGACACAGTTCTCTCCCCTCCTGTGCCTTTGTCTTCTAAACAAAACAGTTGGAGTAACCACCTGGTCTCCCTCTAGCCTTAGTGAAAGTGTCAGGATTTTTAGTGGTGATTAGAGTGGCCCTAGGAGTTGCTATTTTCTTCCTAATAACAGTTTGGGGACTTCCCTGGTGGTCCAGCGGCTGAGACTCCGCGCTCCCTACAGGGGACCCGGGTTTGATCCCAGTCAGGGAACTAGATCCCACATGCTGCAGCCAAAGATCCCGTGTGCCACAACTAAGACCCGATGCAGCCATATCAATAAGTAAATATTTAAACAAAACAAAACGAAAAACAGTTTTCCAATTCCCACTCATGGCTAGCTTAGTTCTCTTTCCCTTGGTTATTATTTTTTTAACTTATTGGAATATAGTTCATTTACAGTGTTGTGTTAGTTTCAGATGTATAGCAAAGTGCTTCAGTTACATATATGTGTATATATATATGTTCTTTTTTTACACTCTCTTCCATTATAGGTTATTATAAAATACTGAGTAGGGTTCCCTGTGCTATAGAGTAGGTCCTTGTTAGTTATCTGTTTTATATATAGCAGTGTGTATATTATTTATATATAGCAGTGTGTGTATTTATATATAGCAGTGTGTATATTTATATATAGCAGTGTGTGTATTTTAACCCCAAACTCGTAATGATTATTTGTTTCCTGATAATCTGTCAGGATCAGGATGTTCGATCCTGGAGCGATGATTCATTTTTATCTGTCCAAGTTTGCTACTTGCAGAGTAAAGTCACTTACCCACATTTTCCCCCCACATCTGGGTGAGATATAGCAATCCATTTGCTTCTTTAATATCACATTTGATATAAAGATTATATTCATTCTAAATATTCGATTTGTGCCAGCCACTATTGTAGGTACCAGGGTTATAACTGAACGAAACAGATAACAGTTCCTAACTTTATGAAGTGTGTATTCTGGTAGAATATTTACATACATTTCATTTTCTATATAAATTAGAAGCACAATAGAACGTCTGTGAAATCACCTTTTACCTAAAAACAAAACAATACACTATCTGCTTCACTCATCTGTGTAATGAGGTAAAAATTACCACAGTTCTGAATTCCACCTTTATCATTCCTTTGCATTTGTTGTATTTTACCGTATAGTCACATATCCGTAGTCAATGCATTGTTTCATTTTCCTAATATGTGAATTTTACGAAAATAGAACATTATATCGATGGGTTGCTTTTTCTCTGTTGACATCCCTCAAATTTATCCATAATCCCATTCATTCATTTTCACTGCTGCCTAGTATTGTATGAACATACTACAGTTTTATTTAACCATTCTCTTGAAGACATTTGTTTCCAGTTTTACACTATTATGAATAATCCCGTTTGAACATCACAGTGCTAAGTGTAGGCTCTAGCCTCTAAGGTACTTTAGAATTGCTGGCTAGGAAGTAAAAGATAACGTGGCATTGTTTCTCAAAGTCGTACACATTTGCACTTAATCATATATTTGTCAGCACTTGGGGGGAATTAAAATTTTTTTTTGCTATTCTGGTAGGTATAATACGATGAATCTGTGTGGTTTTAATTTATGTTTCTCTACTAATGGGATTGAGCATTTTGTTATGTGTTTATTTTCTGTATCGTTTTTGATTAGCTTTTTTTCTTTTTTTAATGAATTTTTTTGGCTGCGTTGGGTCTTTGTTGCTGTGTGCAGGCTTTCTCTAGTTGCGGCAAGCAGAGGCTACTCTTCGTTGCGGTGTGTGGGCTTCTCATTGCCGTAGCTTCTCTTGTTGTGGAGCACGGGCTCTAGGAGTGCGGGCTTCAGTAGTTACGGCTTGCAGGCTCAGTAGTTGTGGCTTGCGGGCTCTAGAGCGCAGGCTCAGTAGTTGTGGCGCACAGGCTTAGCTGCTCCGCAGCATGTGGGATCTTCCCGGACCTGGGCTCAAACCCATGTCCCCTGCATTGTCAGGCAGATTCTTAACCACTGTGCCACCAGGGAGGTCCCTTAATTAGCTTTTAATTTTGATATTTTAAAGTTCCAGGAAAATTCCAATAAATTTAGCCCCATTGGCTTTATTATTCTTTCTTTTCCTGAACAGTTTGAGAGTAAGTTGAAGACATCATGGACCTTTACCTCTAAATACATCATTATGTATTTCCTAAGAATAAGAATAATCACTTATATATAACCACAGTATAATCACCAAAGTCAGGAAATTTAACATTGACACAGTCCATATTCAAATTTGTCAGTTGTCCCAATAACATCCTTTATAGTGCTTTTCCCCAGTGCAGGGTCATTCCAAGGTCACTCATATTTAGTTGTTACATCTCTAGCTTCTAGTAATCTGGAACAGTTTCTGAGCCTTTGTCTTTCCTAACTGTAACATTTTTCAAGTATACGGGCCAGTTATTTTATAGAATGTCCCTCAAAATTGGATTTGTCTGTTTTCTGATGATTAGATCCAGGTTAGCATTTTTGGCAAGAAAACCATAGCAGTGATGTGTCTGTAGTATCTCATCAACAGAGGTTTGATATCCATTTGTCCCAGTGAAGCTGGTGAGGAAAATGATTAGTTTGTTAAAGTGATGTCAGGCTTTCCCACTATAAAGTTATCTTTTCTTTTTAATAATTAGTAATTTATGGTGGAGATACTGTAAATACCCTGCTCCTCACCAAACTTTCACTCACAGGGGTTTCCCTGGTGGCGCAGTGGTTGAGAGTCCGCCTGCCGATGCAGGGGACACGGATTCGTGCCCCGGTCTGGGAGGATCCCACGTGCCGCGGAGCGGCTGTGCCCGTGAGCCATGGCCGCTGAGCCTGCGCGTCCGGAGCCTGTTGCTCCGCAACGGGAGGGGCCACAACGGTGAGAGGCCCGCGTACCGCAAAAAAAAAAAAAACCAAACAAACTTTCACTCACAAATTTGAGTGTCCACTGATGATTTTCTAACTCCCATCATTTCTTCTGTATCTATTGACATTCTACTGCAAGGAAGAGCTTTCCCTTCTCATTTATTTATATCAGTATAGACTCAGGTTTCTATATTATTTAATGTTTATAATCCTTTCTTATCACTTTTGATGTTCCAATTGTCCCTGACTTTACAGTGGAAGGCCCTTCAAGGTGATTCCTGGGTCATGATAGGTCCCCATCATTCTTTGAGCACTTCCTTCCTTTGTGGTGCTACAAAACATCCCAGGCTTTATCCTGTACTTTTCCTGGATTTGGCCATTTTTCCAAGGAACCCTGGCTCCTCTTAGTGGAGAATGGTATTTTGAAACAAAAGGTCTAGGTGCTAGGTATGCTCACTGCTACCGTTGCTACTAGGTCCAATTAAAAGAGCTGGGAAACTGTGTGTGTGTGTCTGTGTGTGTGTGTGTGATGTACTTCATGCATGGGTTCATATCAATACCGCCAATTCTAATCCAGTACCACAGCGCATTATATTCTAGTTTCATTCTTTCCGTACTTGAAACACCTTTTCCAACAGTAAGAAATCTTACTCCCATTGTCTTCAGTATATTTATTCATTTGCTTCTAGATGATATAAGAAACAGTTTCAGAATTATTAAACTTATACCACTGGGAAAAGGAAAAAATATGTGCTGTACAGGTACACATAGAGCTCTGTATTTCAATGAGTCCAGAGCTTTGATAGTTCTGTTCAGTTATTCTATATCCTTACTTTTGGGGGGGAAGGGGGGTCTAATTCTACCAATTAGAGAAAGATATTAAAATCTCTATGATTGTGCATTTGTCTATTCCTTTGATGTGTCAGTTTTTGCTTCCTGTATTTGGAAGCCCTGTTATTAGAAACAACAATTTATGATTTTTATGTCTTCCTCATGACTGACCCTTTTAACTTTATAAAATGATCTCTTTCTCTGGTAATATACTCCCTGTCTTTTTTTTTCCCCCGAGAACATGGCTTCTTCAGCAGCTTTTTCAAATGGTGGCAGTTTTCTGTTTTGTTTTTCCCCCAGTCTTCATTTGGCCTGGAGGTGGATGGATTAGATGCCCTTGCTGCTCATTGCCCCTTCCAGACCACACTCTCTCTGCCTCCCTACACACCTCCACTCCTGTCTTTGGTATTCTCTTTTCTTTTATTCTGTTCTATTTTGTTTTTTTATTGAAGTATAATTGATTTCCAGTGCTGTGCCAATCTCTGCTGTACAGCAAAGTGACCCAGTTATACACATATAGACATTCTTTTTTTATATGCTTTTCTATTATGGTTTATCACAGGATATTGACTATAGTTCCCTGTGCTATAGAGTAGGACCTTGTTATTTATCCATCCTATATATAGTAGTTTGTATCTGCTAATCGCACGTCACCAGTCCTTCCCTCCCCCACCCATCTCCCACTAGGCAACCACAAGTCTGTTCTCTATATCTGTGGGTCTGTTTCTGTTTCTTAGATAAGTTCATTTGTGCCACATTTTAGATTCTACATATAAGTGATATCATACAGTATTTGTCTTCCTGACTTAACTTCACTTAGTATGATAATCTCTAGACCCATCCATGTTGCTGTAAATGGCATTATTTCATTCTTTTTTATGGCTGAGTAGTATTCCGTATGTACCACATCTTCTTTATCCATTCATCCGATGATGGGCACTTAGGTTGTTTCCATATCTTGGCTGTTGTGAATGTTGGAGTGCATGTATCTTTTCAAATTATGGTTTTCTCTGGATATACACCTAGGAGTGGGATTGCTGGATCATATGGTAATTCTAGTTTTTCATTTTTTATAAATTTATTTATTTATTTTTGGCTGCGTTGGGTCCTCGTTGCTGCGCATGGGCTTTCTTTAGTTGCGTCGAGCGGGGGCTACTCTTCGTTGTGGTGCATGGGCTTCTCATTGCAGTGGCTTCTCTTGTTGCAGAGCATGGGCTCTAGGCGTGTGGGCTTCAGTAGCTGTGGCACGTGAGCTCAGTAGTTGTGGCTCGCAGGCTCTAGAGCTCAGGCTCAGTAGTTGTGGCACACAGGCTTAGTTGCTCTGTGGCACGTGAGATCTTCCTGGACTAGGGCTTGAACCCATGTCCCCTGCATTGGCAGGCAGATTCTTAACCACTGCGCCACCAGGGAAGTTCCAATATTTAGTTTGTTTTTTGTTTTGGGGGGTTGGTTTTTTGATTTTTTTTGGCTGCCCCATGCATCTTATGGGATTTTTGACCATGCTGCGGGGCATGCAGGATCTTAGTTCCCAGACCAGGGATCAAACCCGGGCCCCCTGCAGTGGAAATGCGGAGTCCTAACCACTGGACCACCAAGGAATTCCCATAACTCTAGTTTTTTAAGGAACCTCCACACTGTTTTCCATAATGGTTACACCAACTTACATTCCCACCAACAGTGTAGGAGGGTTCCCTTCTCTCCACACCCTCTCCAACAATTTGTTAAATAACAATACTCTTAACCCCACTTCCCCCTTTAGTTCTGCCCAACCTGTCTGTTCTCCTTCACTGCTAAACCTCTTGAAAGAGTCATCTATACTTTCTGTTGTTGGAGAGGAAAAACTTTTCCTCTACCCTCTTAGGTTGAGTCCCTGGGGACCTGTGAATTAAACTGACAAAAGACAGATTAACAGGAGAAATTATTCATATACATGTTGTAGTTTACAAGAGAAGCAGTTAGGTAAGTGGTTAAAGTTAGAGATTTATATACCTAATTTAGCAGGGAAAAGAAAGGGGGTAGAAATGGCTGTTAGGGAAAAGCAAATGGGTTTCTAGAAGAGAAAATGAGAGATAAGAAAGTCTATGATGGGCTTCCCTGGTGGCGCAGTGGTTGAGAGTCCGCCAGCCGATGCAGGGGACACGGGTTCGTGCCCCGGTCCGGGAAGATCCCTCATGCCGCGGAGTGGCTAGGCCTGTGAGCCATGGCCACTGAGCCTGCACATCCGGAGCCTGTGCTCCGCAACGGGAGAGGCCACAACAGTGAGAGGCCCGCGTACCGCAAAAAAAACCCCAAAGCAACAAACAAACAAACAAAATAATCATCACACAAACTCCAGGGTACTGAATGGGTCCCCACATTGTCTCCAATTCCTGTCTCCCCATTCTTTCTTGAATCCTCTGCAATCACCATTCCACAGCTTTGGCTTCTGTCAGGTAACAGTGCCATCCACACTGCTGGATCTATGGCTGCTTGCAGACCTCATCTCACTTTCCTTCTAGCTGCATCCGACACCCCCTGATCCTCAGCACATACCACACACCTGTTTTCTGGATGCAGCTCAGACTCCTTTGCTGCCTCATCCTCACCTTCCCTCCTGTTCTTATCAGAGTGTTCAGCCTTCTGACCTTTCAGTTCTCTATCCACAGTCATTCCTTGGTGCCGTATATTAATACCATATAGACCCTGATGACTCCCCAATTTATATTTCCTGGCCTGGTTTAGTTAATAAATTTAAGTATCTTTTAGCCACAAGACTGTCTAACTGGCATTTCAAACTTACATGTGGCTGTGGTCTGAATGTTTGTGTTCTCCCCTTCCCCAAATTTATATGTTGAAATCCTACTGCCCATTGGGATTGTGTGAGGAGATGGAGCCTTTGGGAGCTGCTTAGGCCATGAGTCTGGGGCCCTCATGAATGGGATTAGTGTCCTTAGAGACCCCCAGAGCTCCCTAGCTCCTTCTACTACACCATGTCAGGACATGGTGAGAAGTCTGGGATCCAGAAGAGGGCCTTTACCCAGCCATGCTGGTACCCTGTCTCAGACTTCTAGCCTCCAGAACTGTGGCACATAAAATTCCATTGTTTATAAGCCACTCAGTCTGTGGTATTTTGTCATGGCAGCCTGAATGGACAAAGACACACATCTAAAACTGAGCTCTAAACCTTTCCCCTTCATCCTCCCAGGTGATAGGCCAAAGACCTAAGAGCAGTCCTTGAATTTTCTCATACCTTACATTCTCTACCATGAGCAAATTCTGTTGGTTATACCTTCTAAATGTATCCAGAATCTGACTTCATTTTTTAAATTTTTTATTGAAGTATAGTTGATATACAATGTTGTGTTAGTTTCAGGTGAACAGCAGAGTGATTCAGTTATACATATATATATTTTTTTCAGATTCTTTTCCCTTATAGATTATTACAAAATATTGAATATAGTTCCCTGTGCTGTACAGTAGGTCCTTGTTGGTTATCTATTTTGTATACAGTAGTGTGTATCTGTTAATCCCAAACTCCTAATTTATCCCTCTCCCTCTTTCCCCTTTGGTAACCATAAGTTTGTTTTCTATGTCTGTGAGTCTGTTCTGTTTTGTATATAAGTTCATTTATATAATTTTTTTTTTTAGATTCCACATACAAGTGATATCCTGCGATATTTGTCTTTCTCTGTCTGGCTTACTTCACTTAGTGTGATCATCTCTAGGTCCACCCATGTTGCTGCAAATGTCATTAATTCATTCCTCTTCATGGCTCAGTAATACTCCTAACTACTTTTTATCAGCTAACCCCAGGCACCACCGTCCTTGGATTACTCCATTCGCCTTTTGTTTTCCCTGCCTCCCCTACCCCAACCATATGTTGCTAAACACACTCAAAGCAGATGCTAAAATCCATATAATGATGTACAAGGCCTTATATCAGGTGTCAGCAAACTACAGCCAGAGACCAAATCTGGTCAGCTGACTCTATTTTTGTAAATAAAGTTTTATTGGCACACAGCCACACTCTTGTTATGTACTGTTTATGGCTGCTTTCACACTGCAGACTTTGACCAGAGACCCTATGGCTGGCAGAGCCTAAAATATTGACTACCTGGCCCTTTACAGAAAAAAGTTCACTACCATTGCCCTACAAGACCTGTCCTCTGCTATCTCTCTTCCTTCACTTCTGCTCCAGTCTTCCTGGCCTTCTGGGTGTCCTTAGACTTGCTAGGCGAGCTTCTACCTTGGGGCACCCTCTCTGTTACACTCCCTGAGGTTGTTTCTTCTGACTACAACTCTCTTCTCTGGAACATCCACTGCCTTCCCTCCTTCAAGTCTGCTCAGATGATACTTTCTCAGTGAGGCCTTTCCTTACCGCTCTTTCAAACTGTAATGCCCCTCCCTCCCCCCACCACGATGTTTCTGCTTGATTTCTTTTCAAAGCACCGTCGATGAAAACATTAATCAGTCGATCTAAAACAGAAATAGAAAATTTTATCTGAACCAAATTGAGGATTATAACCCAGGAATAGCCCCTCAGAAAGCTCCAAGAACTGTTCTGCCTGTTAGAGCTCAAGGCACAGTTATATAAGTTTTTGAGACACAGGGCTGTACCTTAAATGACGTATTACTGACAGTGTACACAGTCTAGATCTATACCAAGTGAGTAGTGGTCATGGGTCATTGTGGCCCCTTACAAGATTAAGAAGGAAGGTTTTCTCCTAAGGAGTTGTGACCCTTGATGAGATTAAAAAGGAATGTTATCTCCTAAGGAGGTCTGATGAATGCAGATGCAGAAGACACAATACTAATGCAGAGGCCCAAATGGGCAAAGGAAACATTTATGTTTAAATTTTTCTCATCTTGCCATAAAATAGGAATTTTATTTAATCAGTACTCGCCTTTTAAACTCTCTACATAATTTACGTTAATTTTGTTTTTTCTCTATCTTCCTCCATCAGAATGTATTCTCCATGAAGGCAGGATTTCCCCCCCAGTCCTCATTCTGTTCACGGCCATATTTTCAGAGCCAAGGACATTACCTGGCACGAGGGAGGCACTCAATACATATTTGTCGATGAATTCCCTGTTCACGTCCATTTTCTCTTTGGTTTGCTCATTTATTCATGCATTCATTTGGCACATATTTATGGAGTAATCACACAGTGCTGGCCGCTGCTGCAGGCGGTGGTAAAGGATCATAGACAGGCGCCCCGCGCTCAGGAAGCTTCCATCCGGGTCACGGTCAGGGGGTGCTGGAACCAGCTGACATCAGCACTCAAGCGCTGACTGATAAACTTTCAGTAATTTTGCCGTTGTTAAACATAGCCCTTATTTTATTTATTTATTTTTGCGGTACGCGGGCCCCTCACTGCTGTGGCCTCTCCCGTTGTGGAGCACAGGCTCCGGACGCGCAGGCTCAGCGGCCATGGCTCACGGGCCCAGCCGCTCCACGGCATGTGGGATCTTCCCGGACCGGGGCACTAACGCGCGTCCCCTGCATCGGCAGGCGGACTCTCAACCACTGTGCCACCAGGGAAGCCCCATGGCCCTTATTTCAAATTATGTAACCTGGCTATATTAAACTATATTAACACAAAGAAAACTACATTTTAATGTAAGAATTATCCAAACTCACCACTCCCTAATTACCTGACTACATTTTATCATTCTTTTATTATTTTTTAATTGAAGTATAGTTGATTTACAATGTTTCAGGTGTACAGCAAAGTGATTTTATATGTATATATATATAAGTATGTATAAAAGTATATATACACTTTTTCAGATTCTTTCCCATTATAGGTTACTTCAAGATAATATTGAATATAGTTCCCTCTGCTACACAGTAGGTCCTTGTTCTTGATCTGTTTCTTTGCTCTTGAGGTTATGGGCATCTATTGCAAAGGAAACATTTATGTTTAAATTTATTGCTTCAGGCGGCGAACGGCATCTCCTCCGGGAACCCCAGCACGCGCTTTCCGGCTAAGTCGAGCCCACGCCTGTGTCTCCTCCCAGGAGGCCGGTTTCCTCGGACTCCAAATGCACCCCGACCAGCAACCTGCCCACCTTCCCGGCGGCCCGCCTCCCCCAGGTGCGGAGGGTAGGAGGGGCAGAGTCTCGGTTGACCTCCACCGGGTAAGCCTCCCTGGACCCGGGATGCCTTTAAAGTGGGAGGGAGGGGCGATCGATCGCTCGAGCCTCCTCTGACTGAGCCTGTGGCGGTCGAGCCGCGGGGATCGACTGGGAATGCCTGGCGCGCGGAGCAGGTAGGAAGCATGGGGCGGCCGGGCCGGGGTCGCGGGCGCTGGGCGGGAGGTGGGGAGAACTGGCGGCTCGGGGCGGTGAGGCTGGGAGGGGGTGGGGGCGGGGA
>NW_020173040.1:3878892-3882857 GCF_003031525.2 Neophocaena asiaeorientalis asiaeorientalis
ACAGATGCCCGAGACTTTGGGCGATTCTTTCTGCAGGCCTGTGAGGGCGGGATAGGCATTCTCTCTCCTGGAAAAAGTTAATGATGCGGTGCTTTTAAAAAAGGACCTGGCATAGTCAGATGTTCCCTTTTTCAAACGGCTGATTTTCGATCTTAAAGAGAAGTCTTAGAACTTATCCCCATGTCATTTCTCGGCTAAGGGACACATTTGAGGTCGCGTGGACAGCTGAGAGTAGGCCTTGGTCTTATGTTCCAAGCGCAGGGTTTTTCTCATCCCATGAGATTCTGCCATTGCACGTTATAGAGCTTACCCCCTCTGTTGTGGAATTCATAAAATGCTATTAATCCACATGCGTTTTATTTTGTAGGGAGAAGAAACTGACTAAATGAATAACATGAAGTCCAATAGAATCCTACTTTTTATCATTTCAATTCAGGGGAGTAAAAGTAAATCATTGCTATCTTTCCCTGGTGATTTCTTGTGTTTTACTACTTGAAACACCCAGCTTTTCTAATACTCATGATGTCTGTAGGGAAATCCTCAAAAAAAAGACCTCGTAGAAGTTTATCGAGTAGCAAAACTAAAAAAAATGAATCTAACTCTATTATTGCGTTTTTTAACAACGTACCGCCTGTTAAACTTGCCTGCCCCATTTGTAGTAAAATGGTGCCAAGATACGACCTAAACCGTCACCTTGATGAAATGTGTGCTAACAACGGTGACATCACTCCAGCTGACCCTGGGCATGTTGACTTAAGTTCAAATGTGTCCACAGTAGATTTGACCAATATTGCCTTAGAAGATGTAACGCCAGAGAAGTCGTCACCATCAAAGATCAATTTAACCCCTGGCCAAAGTGATGCAGCAAAAATGGGCATAAAACAGCAGACCAGCCCGTATTTTAAGAGTAGTGATGACGCAGTGTGCAGAAATCAAGATGGGCTGAGACATCATAATGTGAAAGTCATCCCTCTGGGAAGCCTGTCATCTAAATTGTCCAGAAGATACATAAAGGCTAAAAGATCAATAGATAAGAATGAGGGATTCGCCAATCAGAGTCCACAGAGTTTCTCGTCCACAGGGGTTAGGAGCCTGGTGGATCAGTGTTCAGAGATGGAAGGCCAGGATCAGCTTTTGGAGCATAGTTCTCAAAAGGAAAACATGTTTGCCTGTAATTCTCTGGAGGAACCAAGCACTCCCGAACATATTGTGGGAGGCTCTACAATAATGGAAGCTGAAGGCCTAACGGCTGCACAGGAATGTGGGAGATCAACTCTCACCCCCACCTTCTCAGATAATGCTCCCGCGTTACCTTCACCAGATTTAACTCTTGGGCATAAATTAAAGTCTGCTTCAGAGCACCATCTTGCAAAGCAGGAGAGTATCAAAGGAACAGATGATAAAGGTGTTGAAAACTGTGAAGCAGGTGATTGTGAAGAGGTAAAAATGACTTTTGTTTCACAAGCTCCAACCCAGTCATCACATTGGGAGGCAAAATCTCATAATTCTACACACGATGCTTCTATATGGAGTGACAGCCAAGCACTTCCTCCAGAAGGTGACAGTCGCTCAAAGAATGAAAGCACTGACCGAATTCCTTTGGAGCAGGGGTCAAGCTGTGATGTTTCCCGTGTAACAAGTCCAGCACCACCGGACCATCCTTACTACCTTCGGAGTTTCCTTGTGGTGCTGAAAGCCGTGTTTGAGAATGAAGAAGACAGGATGCTCTTTGATGAGCACGAGAAGGGCGTTATAACTAAATTTCATCAATTATCAGGTATCTTGAACCTGTTTGCTTTCGAGGCTTTGTTTCCTCTTTGCTGCCCTGATTTGGTCTGAGATGTGATAGGCAGAAATCTCATGACCACAAGCAGTCAGTGTGGTTTTGGGAGTCCCCTGGGAGTACTCATGGGAACCACAGCCAATGAGAGTTCATCTAGAGAAAGATATGCCTGTAAAAGAGACAAGATTTTTCGGCCTGGTGATGTCTGCTTCTGCAGTATCATCCTTACAAGCTGTACTTTGGTTGTATTGGAAGCAGCTCTTTGTCCTGCTTTTGTATATTTGATGGTTGTAAAACAACCTTTCCCAGATTAGAAAAAAAAAATACAGTGTGATTTAGGAAAGTGTACTTTGCATTTCGGGCACGTAATCAAGCTGAGTGTTAGGTGGTTTTGTTGTTTTTGCAGGCCATTTCCTCAAAAATGAAAATAAAATACAGGGAAAAAACAAACCAAGGTATACTCAGGCATATTTTTTTCCTCCAACAATATTTTAGTTGCCTGGACTCTGCCTTTTAAAGTCAGGGTGTGCAGGAAGTGGAAACTTTCAAGCTAAATTGGTACATTAAAAACGTTTTTGGTCTTTTTTTTTTCTTTTCTTTTTAAATTTTGTAAATTAGTACGTTTAAAAACATGCCTCATTTCCTTGGCAGCCGGCGGTGGCTCTGAGCCAATAGCGCAGGTTTGGAGCAAGAGCGCCCCCACACCCCCCCTAAGGCCATGCTGACCTCTAGTAATAGTAGCAGGCCTGAGTCCCAGTGGAGTAAAAAAAAGAAATCCTGAGTGTTACCAATAATGGTTAAGAGAAAGGCTTCGGTTTTACACTCATACAGGGAAACTATGGCTCTGCTTGTGTTACTTTTTAACACGTGGGTGATAGTTCTCTGCACAGTTCTTTTTTTTTTAACATATTAAAAAAATTTGTTTCTTTTCTTTTTTATAAATTTATTTTTGGTTGCATTGGGTCTTCGTTGCTTCGCGTAGGCTTTCTCTAGTTGCGGCGAACGGGGATTACTGTTCATTGCCGTGCGCGGGCTTCTTATTGCGGTGGTTTCTCTTGTTGCAGAGCACAGGCTCTAGGTGCGTGGGCTTCAGCAGTTGTGGCTTGCGGGCTCAGCAGTTGTGGCGCACGGGCTTAGTTGCTCCGCGGCATGTGGGATCCTCCCGGACCAGGGCTCGAACCCACGTCCCCTGCATTAGCAGGCGGATTCTTAACCACTGTGCCACCAGGGAAGCCCTTTGCACAGTTTATAAAGTGTCCACACAGCTTCCATCTCTACTTGCACTGGCCTCCCCCGATGTGGGTGTGAATGACCCCCACTGACTGTCGTATCCAGGGTGGTCACAGATCTTTGGTTGGATGCTGCTTGCATTCGTGTGAGCAATTGTTTGAATAGCTGGTGGCCCCTGGCTTCAGTATGACTGAGAAGTAGGAGCAGTTTCCTAATGTAAGTGCTGCAGATTCTTGTGGCTTGCTCTCCACAGAGAACCATCTGCAGTGTCTCTGTTGTGAAAATAACTACTGCAAGTCGATTTTGCCTCTTTAAAGAAAAAAGGGAAATATTGAAGATGTAACAAATACAGTCATACCATTTTATTTTATTTTTAAAAATTTTCAGCTGCGCCATGCAGCATACAGGATCTTAGTTCCCATGTCTCTGTTGTAAAAATAACTACTGCAAGTCGATTTTGCCTCTTTAAAGAACAAAGGGAAATAAATATTGAAGATGTAACAAATACAGTCATACCATTTTATTTTATTTTTAAAAATTTTCAGCTGCGCCATGCAGCATACAGGATCTTAGTTCCCCGACCAGGGATCGAATCCACGCCCCCTGCAGTGGAAGTGTGGAGTCTTAACCACTGGACCGCCAGGGAAGTCCCCATACCATTTTAGAGTTAGAAATTTAAAGATAATTTGGGTAATAGGAAAACTTGAGACCAAATTAATTAAATAGCTTGGTGGAGATCTGCCTTAGAGATGGCCACCCCACCAAAGCTAGACTTTTTTTGGAAAATTCTTTTCAGATGATTTTCAGCCAAAAATAGAATAATGCATATTAAACCGAAAGGAGAGAATAAAATAACGGGAACCCTGGGGGGTTTCTCTTGAGGGAGTAGAAATGTTGGCTAGAAAGTGGGGAACCCGGGTCGTAGGTTTTTTTTTTTTTTTTTTTTTTTTTT
>NW_020173040.1:3883044-3909277 GCF_003031525.2 Neophocaena asiaeorientalis asiaeorientalis
GTACGCGGGCCTCTCACTGTTGTGGCCTCTCCCGTTGCGGAGCACAGGCTCCGGACACGCAGCCTCAGCGGCCATGGCTCACGGGCCCAGCCGCAGGGCATGTGGGATCTTCCCAGGCCGGGGCACGAACCCATGTTCCCCGCATCGGCAGGCGGACTCTCAACCACTGCGCCACCAGGGAAGCCCGGGTCGTAGGTTTTTAAATGGCCTATAATCATTACCAACTTTGGAACTTTTTTTATGGTTTATACACTAATTATTGAATACCTCATCGTGTTTAATCTTTTCACCAACTTTGGGAAGATGGTGTTACTGCCCAGCCCCCCTTCCTTTTTATAATAGAAGAGAAAAGGGAGTCTCAGTTCCAAAGACTTGCACAACTGGGGGGGCAGGGCTGGCTTTGTGTCCTCATGCTTCTCCTGTCCTGCAGTGACAGGCATACAGGCCAAGGAGACATCGCCACGGGACTCTGTGTTTGAAATAAGTTACGTCTTCCTAAGGAAGAAAATGATTTTCTTGGAAGATCCGTTGAGTCAGCCTCTGTGTATTTCTAACAGCCTGTTTTACTCACCTCAGTTTACAAAAGTAAATTATAGTATATGTTTTCGAGAAGAAACAGAAGGTTTTTCACTATTTTTCTTAACTTTGTTGCAGCTAGCGGTCAGAAGTTATATGTCAGACTTTTTCAACGTAAATTCGGCTGGATTAAGATGAACAAACTGGAATATGAAGAGATCTCCGCTGACTTAACCCCGGTGGTTAGAGAGTTGACACATGCAGGCTTCCTGCAGACGGGTACGGTTTGTCCAGGGGAACCAAATTGAAAATCCGACATAGGGAGTCCAGTTTCTGCAAAATGAGGGTGATGTTAGTTTGGTGTCATCTCCTGATTGGTGCCTGGTAAATAGTAATTGTGTATGTCTTTTTAAATTGAGTTTTGAATCTTCTTAGGACAACAGATTATTCATGTGTTGTTAAAGCCATCCTCAGCCTGAGTTAAGACTCCTAGGATAACAAAAGATTGCCTGCTGCTGTGTTCTGATGGTTCCAGGCTTAGTCCCTTAAAGTCACAGTCCCGTAAAGTCACCTAGGGATAGATGGGTGTCTGGGTCCACAGGGGAAACTCATCCCTCCTGGCTCTCCTTCCAGCAAGAGCTTGACTCATCTTACCCAGTTTTCTCATCTTTATGATGGAACAAAGCTGGTTTGTTTGAAGCTAGTATCGCCTCTAAAACCTTAATTTGCCCCCCATGCACACACAGACAGCTCTTATAATTTGCAGGTTGATTGTCTCAGGAATTTTCACTGATTTAAGCCCATGTGAATATGGGGTAACCTTGGTTGTCTCATCTGTGGCTTTCACCAGGTACCTACATGTGTTGGGTACAATACTGTACTGGAAACGTGGGTATAAGGAGGATGAAAGGTGTGAGTCCTGGGTTCAAGTTGTTCACAGTTTAGACTGAAATAGGGGAATCAAGCCAAAGCCAGATGGTTTCTGTGCGGCAGAGTTTGTAGTGCAGAGCAGTAAGTAAGTGCAGTTAGGGTGACGTGGTGGGCCTGGCTGGGGGGCGTGGGGAGCCTTGGGGGAGAGGCCTGGAGGCTCCGTGGATGTGAGGGCTTGTAAGGGATCAGGCAGCGGGACCCCGGGTTCCCTCACATCAGGCCATCAGGGGCACTGGAGAGCTTGTGTCCTCACCTGACCCGGAAGATTAGGTGCAGGTTCCAGAAATCTACAGGTGTAACAGGCAAGCCAGGTGAGCCTTGACTTACCTTCATTTATTTTTTAATATTTATTTATTTTTGGCTGTGTTGCGTCTTCGTTGCTGCATGTGGGCTTTCTCTAGTTGTGGCGAGCGGGGGCTACTCTTCGTTGGCTCGCGGGCTCTGGAGCGCAGACTCAGTAGTTGTGGCTCGTGGGCTTAGCTGCTCCGCGGCATATGGGATCTTCCCGGACCAGGGCACGAACCCGTGTCCCCTGCATCGGCAGGCGGACTCTCAACCACTGCGCCACCAGGGAAGACCTGAGCCTTGACTTACCTTTAAATGACAGTTACGCAACAAAAGCAGAACCCCAGTGGCCTAACGCTGCCCTCAGTCCCGCCCAGGTCCCACCGTGGTCTGCACAGCCCAGTGGGGTGTAGCCCTGGCCATCCCCTCACTCTGCTCCCTGGGTGCTCTGGCTGAGTGCACCCCTCTTTCAGAGCCTGTGCCTGCTCCCACTCGGCTCACCCCCTCATGTCATCCAGCTCTGCTCCGTGTCACCTTGTCGGGCACTTGCATGACCACCTAGTTTCAAATGCGGCCACCTCCCGCCAGTCCAGTTTGCCTTGCCCAGCTTTGCTTTTCTTTCTTCTTTTTTCCTAGTTCATTCTTCCTCCTTTTATTTATTTATCTTAAAAAAATTTTATTGAAGTATAGTTGATTTACAGTGTTGTGTTAATTTCTGGTGTACAGCAAAGTGATTGTTGTACATATATGTATTCTTTTTATATTCTTCTCCTTACGGTTTATCACAGGATATGGAATATAGTTCCCCGTGCTATGCAGTAGGGCCTTGTTGTTCATCCATCCTATATATAATAGTTTGCATCTGCTAATCCCAAACTCCCAATCCATCCCTCCCACCCCCCTCCCCCTTGGCAACCACAAGTCTGTTCTCTATGTCTGTGATTCTGTTTCTGTTTCACAGATATGTTCATTTGTGTCATATTTTGGATTCCACATATAAGTGATAGCATATGGTATTTGTCTTTCTCTTTCTGACTTACTTCGCTTAATATGATCATCTCTAGGTCCATCCATGTTGCTGCCAGCTTTGTGTTTCTTTGTGGCAGTTGTCAGCCCTGACATTTATTATGCTAGGAGGTAAGCTCCCTGTGGGCACAGATGCAGCTTGTTCGCTGTATGCCCTGGGCAGGTGCTACCTGGCAGGCAGTGTACACCCAGTAAGGACTTGCTGCCTGGAGGAAGATGGCCCTGCCCTAAGCTGTGGATGCTGTGAAGGCAGAGACCAGCCAGCTCTGATTCAGCTGCATCCCGGGGGTCAGGCTTGCTGTCTGGGTCCCCTAATAGTGTGATGCATACATGTGTGCCGAGCAAGTGACCCCATGAAAGTCTTCTCAGCCCCGGGCCTGTGTGGAGAGAGGACAGCTGATGAACAGTTGACTCTGACCTGCTCTGGAGAGGCCCAGCCGTAGGTTCTGTTGTGAGCGATGTACCAGTGGCTATCCACGTGGGTCTTTATTTTATTCAGATATTCTTTTACTTCTTAGTGAGAAGTTCTGTTGTTTTATAACCTTTGTGAAATATCTGTTTTCCATAATTTTTAACAATCAGTTTGGCAAACTAAAATTTCTACAGTAGCATTTCATTTTATTTGCATGTGAATTTTCTTCTTAAAGTAGATAAATCTAGAAAACAGTAAGCTTATTTAAAACTACTTTTACATTTTTTTTTTTTTTTTAATATTTCAGAATCTGAGTTGCAAGAACTGTCTGAGGTGCTCGAGCTCCTTTCTGCTCCGGAATTGAAAGCCCTGGCAAAGACCTTCCACTTGGTGAATCCCAGTGGGCAGAAGCAGCAGCTGGTGAATGCGTTTCTCAAATTGGCCAAACAGCGTTCAGTCTGCACTTGGCGCAAGAACCAGCCTGGCATTGGTGCAGTGATTTTGAAAAGGTTTTGTGGCTATTGTTATAGTAAAAACATTTGAAATGTTGATAGCATGTATTTAATTTATTTATTTTTAAGCTGCGTCGGGTCTTCGTTGCTGCGCATGGGCTTTCTCTAGTTGCTGAGAGCGGGGCCTGCTCTTTGTTGCGGTGTGCGGGCTCTAGGTGCACGGGCTTCAGTAGTTGTGGCATGAGGACTCAGTAGTTGTGGCTCGTGGGCTCTAGAGCGCAGGCTCAGTAGTTGTGGTGCATGGGCTTAGCTGCTCCATGGCATGTGGGATCTTCCCGGACCAGGGCTTGAACCCATGTCCCCTGCATGGGCAGGTGGATTCTTAACCACTGCGCCACCAGGAAAGTCCTGATAGCACATATTAACTCTTACGATGGGTGGTACGTGTTTTCAGATTGTAATTGTTTTTTTCAGTTGCAGTTAGGTTGAGAAGGCGGTGAACCATTATTATAAAGACTGGATTCTTTCTTGGTTTATTATTCCTAATTCTTAAGATACCACACTGATTTCTAGGACCAAGAAATATCAGGAGGCAAGAGATTAGAGGCACTAGGCCCTTGGCAAATTCTAATATTTTTTTATTCAAGAAAAGTGCAGTTTTAACTACTATTCTTATAGGAGTTTGGAATGTCGGTCCCCTGGACCTCCTTGGGACTCCGCATGGAGATGGAGGAGGAGGGTGTTTTCTGGCAGTCTCTGTAGGTGAATGGTCCTCAAGTAAATGGTGGTGTGATGGGAATCCCACCCCTGTGTCCTCTCGGCTCTGCTGGTGGCACTGATCTCTGCACGCCCCAGGGATGCCACTCTGCTTTTGGCTTAATAGCTTTTGGGCTGGTAGGAAAGTGTGAGGTCCTCCACTAGACCAGTGGCTCTCAGCTGGGGGCGACTGTGCCCTTCAGGGGACACCTGGCATCGTCTGGAGTCGTTTTCATTGTCATGACTAAGGTGGGTAGTGGGTGCTACAGGCATTTAGTGAACGGAGGCCAGGGATGCAGCTGAGCATCCTCTAGTTCACAGCCTGGGCATCCCACCCCCAGGAAAGAGTTACACAGCCCGGATGTCAATAGCGAAACGCTGCCGTGTGTGGTGTTGCAGTTGTTGGAGCCAGAGGGCCCTGGGCTTAACATGCCGCCTTACCAAGAGCCTTTGGTAGTGACGTTCTACATAAATACCTATTATTTCATCTCAAGTGTCATTGGAGTCAAGATTTGAGAATTGCTGATAACACTTTTATGAGTTTTCCTGGTATTTCACATGTTCGGGACCAGCGTAAACCCTATCCTGCTCTTTTATTGAGGCAAACAGTGCGTGAAATCGTTTGCAGATACAATTTCATCTAATCCTCACCGTGTTCCTAGGTGGGGCTCTGAGCCCCAGAGAGGTTAAGAAATGCTTTAAGTCACACAGTTGGAGGTGGGAGATTTGCTTCAGGCTTAGAATAACGCATGCTGTTTAGCTTGAAATAATTTGCGAAATCTGACATCCAAATGCTTAAAAGCCAGAGAGTTATTTCCATATCATGTATTTTTCAGAGCTAAAGACTGGGCAGGACAGTCTCTGAGAGTGTGTAGAGACCCCCGGGCTGTGTTCTCCCGGGTCCTGCTGCTGTTTTCACTGACCCACGAGGTGGAAGAGGAGGAGGCGGCCTGTGGCGGGCAGGGCCAGCTTTCTACGGTGCTGCTGGTCAACCTTGGCCGCATGGAGTTTCCCAGGTATACCGTCAGTCGGAAAACCCGAATCTTCCAGGATAGAGAAGATCTCATCAGGTAAGGGCGTGTTTGCTCTCTATGAAATCTGTATATTTTAAAATTTATGTAGAAGGCTTTGTTATTATTTTTTGCCATCCACAACAGAAACATGAGTTCATAGCCAAAATCGTTGTTTTAAAAAATTTATTTATTTTTAAACTTTTGTCTGTGTTGGGTCTTTGTTGCTGCGCGTGGGCTTTCTCTAGTTTCAGCAAGCGGGGGCTACTGTTCGTTGCGGTGCGCGGGCTTCTCTTGTTGCAGAGCACAGGTCCTAGGCACACGGGCTTCAGTAATTGTGGCTCACGGGCTCTAGAGCGCAGGCTCAGCAGTTGTGGTGCACGGGCTTCGTTGCTCCGCGGCCTGTGGGAATCTTCCCGGGCCAGGGCTCGAACCTGTGTCCCCTGCATTGGCAGGCAGATTGTTAAGCACTGTGCCACCAGGGAAGTCCTCACTTTTGATTCTTGATTTGAGGTTTATGCCTCAAATTTAGCAGAAATTGATTCTGATATTTGATTTTAGGAAAGTTGTTTAAGTGTTGTCTAGTATGTGCTTTAAAAAATAAACTATTGAGATTATTGTATCAAAACAGGGTCAGTATAAACTGATTTTAGCCCATTTTGCCATAGTTATCAGGAAATTCAATATCCTATTTGTGTTCAGTTAGAATAACTTTTTTAGTCAAATCTTCTAGTAAGAATATTTCTTCTGACTGTACTTTCTTTTGTCTCATGTCCTTTTACATCTTTGTTTCTAGTGACTTGGTGCTATTCTCTTTGGTGAGAACTCTGAAGGCAGGTTCCAGTCTCTCTAATGAACCACGAATCTACTCTGTGCCTTACTTTACTCATCTGCAAAATGGGGAGATAATAGTACATTCCCACAGATCTGTGCCGATGTGTGAAGCGTGCTTAGAGCCTGGCCTGTGGGGATTGCTCAGTGCGTCTTAGTGGTAGAATTGTCATCATGACCGCGTATCGCGTATCTAAGGGAGGTTGCTTTTCAGTTCTATGGTTGACAAAACCATGGTTGACAAGTTCAAAAGTGGGGAGGCTAGGGAGAAAAAATAAACCATCACGTCTTTCTTTTAGAAAGTAGTATCCTATAAATGTTAAAAATAAGTCAACATTCTTTTGTTATGCAGAGGGCTGTAGCACGGAAATGAAATCTGGTTGAAGTGACTTCAGGAAGGGTGATTATACAACACCAGTAGTGTGACACCTGGCCTGAGGAACCTTTCCCACCACCTTGGTACTTGAAATAATTGATCCTTTCTTTTCTTTTCTCATTTATTCAGTGCCCATGGGTTGAGTGTTGAGTACCTATTACGTGCCAGGTGGTGGAGTTGCAGTGTGAACAGATAGGGTCTTTGCCGCCGTGGGGTTACGCTTTACTGGGGAAGACAGGAAAGAAAACAGAATAATATGATAACTGCGGGGCAGGCTGGAGAAGTCCTGTGTAGATAGTGTGAGGCAGAGAGTGTCCCCGAAAGGTTGGAATTGAGGCTTGAGAATGAGGAGGAGCCGGTCCTGCAGGGGTCTGGGTGCCCGCGCCCAGGCTCCGCGGGCAGGAGAGAGCTCGCTCACCTCTGGCCGGAACCTCAGGGGCCGTGTGAAGGGGAGGTTGGGCAGGACCGCGGGTCAGGGGACGCTGGGCCTCAGAGCCCTGGTGAGCCGACTGGGTCATATCCGCTGGATGGGGAGCTGGGGAAGGGGTTTAGGCAGGCGAGGGATCTGGTGCACGTTTTAGAAAAGCGTCCCGTGGAGTGGTGGCTGGGGGGCGGCAGGAGACTAATTGAGCGTTGGTGGTCCGGATGGAGGTCTTAGCTGGGCTGGCAGTGGCGGGCATTGTAGAGAAGTGAACGTGCGAGATGTTTTGGGGCAGAAAAGACGAGACTTGATTCTGATTACACTGTGATTGTGATAGTGATTAGATTTGTGGGGAGGAAAGGAGTGAGTTTTGGTGTGGGTGGTGGTGCCATCAGATGAGATGGGGGACTTGGCGGGGAGGGCTGGGATGCCAGGTGGGGATGCCCCCAGCCCCATGACTGAAGCTGCCCCGTGTGGTACTGGGCATGCCATCAGGAGCCCAGGACAGAGCTTGGTCTGGAGAGGAATTGGAGTCACCAGCACGCGGCTGGGGATGAGGTCCCTGAGGGAGAAGAGGAGGAAGGAGCTTGGCAGCCAGCGCCGAGGGGTTGGGCAGCACGGAGGAGTGGCCCCCGGTGGCAGGGAACCAGGGGTGTATGTGGTGGGCGGACCGGAGAAGAAGGTGTGTCAGGATGGGGCTCGATTGAACGCCCGGAGGAAGGGCAGTGAGGTCGAGTGGGATGGCCCACGGGGGTGGGTGGTGGACGGCAGGAGCTGCGCGCAGGGAGGGGAAGGTCGGTTCCAATGGGCTTCGGAGAAGCAGCCCCTGCTGTGGCGGCCTGCGACGGCAGGGCGGTCTAGTTCCCTGGTGTCTTAAGGGTAGGAGGTACTCGGGGGGCGGGGGTGTGTGTGTGCACGTGCAGATAAACCCATAGAAAGGGAGAGGCCGTCGGTGGAGAAGGAGGAGGGGACCTCCTGGGCCCCGGAGCACCTGCGGGAGGACCGGGGTGTGGGCAGGGTTGAGGCTGCCGTGGTGGAGGCTGGGGACCCCTCGAGCAGGGCTGGGCCAAGGTGTGCGAGCACATGCCGAAACCAGCCGGCCTGGCTCTGCGATCGTCTTCAGCGCGATTCGGGGAGTTGGTGCAGGCCCAGAGGAGTGAGCGGCCAGGGCACCCCGACCAGGGTGGGGCTGTGGCCGGTGTGTGTTCTTCCCCGGGCGTGGTCTGTGGGCCTGCAGGACAGGAGGCACTATGGCTGGGACAGGGACCGTGCTGGAGGTGGGGCCTTGGTGAAGGTGGGGAGCTGCTGTCAGCAGTGAACGAGCTGGAAGGATTGGGGGCGGGGATCAGTGGAGGAGATGCTAGAAGTCAGCATCTTGAGGGTGACTCGGTCCATTGGGGACAGAAGGTCTCAGTGGCCACGGGCACGTGGGTGGCTGAGAAGAGGTTGGAGAATCGTGTTATCAGGGAGGAAGGAGGTGGGGAATTCTGAAGTCGTGGCCATCGTGGCGGGAGACCCAGGGAGACCAAGGCAGAGGGGACAGGGACAGGGGTGGGGGGCGCTGGCAGGTGCCCGCAAGGAGGAGGCGTGGGCTTCGGAGGTGGGGCTTTCAAGGAGGAAAGGAGGATTTGGAGGTGGAGGTGGGAGGGAGGAGGGTGCTTCCGTCCGTCTGGGCCCTGAGTGAGGAGAGCTGTCCCTGCTTGAGGGGGGCTGCGGGGAAGCCGTGCTCTCAGCCAGGTGTACGGAGGGCAGGAGACAGAGATCGGGGTGCAGGAGGGATGCTGTTCTTGGCAGCGCAGGGGTTGGGGGGAGGTTTGGGAGACGGGAGGGAGGGCTGGTGACCGTGCAGGCGGCGATGGCGGCACCGTGGGGCTGGCGCTGGGCTCAGTGGGCTTGTGAAGAGGGGGCTTGGTTCAGGTGGGCGGGAGGGCACTGCTGCCGGGTGGGCCAACCTCCGGGCACCCTCTCCCTGTTTCTCTTTCCTTATCGACCTTAGAATTGTCCAGTTGCACATTATAAGAGAGTTAGATCGAAGAGTTCATGAGCAAATTTTTATATTTAGAGGCCATTTCTTTTACTCTCTTTTAAAAAAAATTATTTTATTCAAGTATAGTTGACTTACAATGTTAATTTTTGCTGTACAGCAAAGTGATTCAGTTCTACATCTGTCTCTTACTCTTATGTGATAGTGTTTGCACATATTGCTCGTGCATGCTTTTTCTTTTAAGTGTGAGTCCAGAACGCAGTGACGGTGCCCTCAAAGTGATCGGGCGAATGTCTCAGGTGCACTGACAAGTTGTCTTTCTTCACTGAAGTGTGTTCATAACACTTCAGCATTGCCGTCTCCCAACGACTGTCCCTGAAGTTATTTCTGAAAATCCCATATAGTTCTCTTAGCTCGGGCAGCATCCCTCTGTGTGCCTCTGGCTCAATGATTAAATTACCAAATCTACGCTTGTGTGTAATTCTGAAGTCAGTTACCCGTTTACAGGGTTGCCAGATTGCTGAATGAATGGATGAGCATCAAAAGTCAGAAAGGAAGCGCGGATCAGTATTACATGCGTATAATGGGATGTGTTATGTAATAGTGCGGTGTGAATGTTTTCATCTTTCCGGTTGGGTAGCCTGTGTGAGTTTTTCTAGGCCACTCCCGTGGGGTATACGTCAAATTATTACTGAGGTAAAATGTAACGTTCGTATTTTCAAAAGCAGAGTTAGATGTGGTGGACAGGATGTGGAATTTTGTGTGTCAGTGCTCGTTCACCCCTGAAGCTTGGATGGCCTGCCGCCCCCCCCCCCGCCTCCTGCAGGTACGCAGCGGCCGCGCACATGCTGAACGACATCTCCACCGCGATGGCCAGCGGGGCCTGGGAGGAAGCCAGGGAGCTCGCTCGGTGTGCAAAGCAGGATTGGGACAGACTGAAAGGCCACCCGTCCCTGAGGTGAAGTGGTTCTCGGGTCCCTGTCAAAGTTTACTGTCTAGCCGCGTGGTTCTAACTGCTTAGAACAACTAAGGAACTTGGGTTCCTGTCAGACAGAGGTTGGTAGCCTCTTCCGTGGAGGGCCAGCTGGGCCGTGGTCAGGCTCTGCCAGCCACATGCTTACTGGCGTCTGCTGTCCTGCTGTGAGCGCGTGCCCGGCCCTCCCCACCCACCGGAGCGAGTGGGCGGGGCTGTCCCAATGCAGGTGTGTTTGCAGACTCCGAAATGTGAGTTTCATGTAATTTTCACAGGCCACAGACTCTTTTTCTCCTTTTGACTTATTTTAACCACTTAGAAACGTGGAAATCCCGCTGGGTTTGTATAAAATCAGGTGGGGGCCCTGTGTCTGGCCAGAGGGCGGGCGTTTGCTGACCTGCAGCCCTCATTTCACACCGCTTTCTGGGGGACCTCGGAAGGGTGGCTGTGAGAGCGTAGATTTGTGGTGTAGAAAACCGCACACGACAGGCAGTGTTCCGAATGTATCTTCTTAAAAGGTAGGAATTCAGTCTGCTCTGTCACTTCTTGTGATTGTCTTACAATACATAAACAAAGCACTAAACTGCTGGCCTACGTCTTTGTTCTAGATACCACGAGAAGTTACCACTGTTTCTCCGCTGTTTTACCGTTGGTTGGGTTTATACGAGGATTTTGTCCCGAACCGTTGAAATACTGCAGAGACTTCACATGTACGAGGTGAGTGCACAAGCCCTCGCCCCCGGCTCTTACCAAGGGGGCCTGCCTGGGTCATGACTTCTCCCAAGTACTTGGTCAGCACACGGCGATGCGACGAGGGCCTGCTTCCCGTGGGCACCTGCCATCTCCTGGTCGGTAGGAGGACGGCCGAGGGCGACCTGCTGTTCCGCCAGCTGTGAGCTGACGCCTGTGCGCCAGGATGGCCAGGTGACGGTCAGAGCTCCGCAGGGAGCCGCTGATGGTCTCTGCAGCCGGAGCTTAGCCGCCGTCAGAACCCCCTGTGTGACAGGGAGGGTCTCCCCAAACCCCTGAGGCAGAAACCTCACCTCTGCTTGTGTTTCCCAGGCAGCAGTAGTGGACGGTCTGGAAATAATTTATAATCACGAATGAGAAGTTCGGTTGTATCCCTCCTCGTATTAAACATTGTGAGATTGCTGGAGTTAGCTTCTGTTGTGTTGACACTTGTGTGATTGAAACATGGTGTTTTACAAAGAGAATGTGCTAGGGCTGGGCCAGTGGGTCCCCCACGAGGGGTCTGTGGACCCGCCCCAGAGGCCCTGTGGGGTTGGCTTCGGGGAATCTGCGAGTGTGTCTATGGGGTTTGTGCCTTTTTCTCAGGAGATGCGTTAGATCCTTCAAAGAGATCCGGGAACCACCAAAGATGAACATGAAGCGTGATCAGTAAACCTAGACCAGAAAGTCCCCCTGTTGAGGTGGGGTGTTTGGGTGAAGACCCCCTCATTCCTGTCCTGCCCCCTGCCCGTCACAGCCCCGGCCCTGTGACCGGCTGGGTTCCCAGACGCACATGGGCCTGCAGCCCAGCCACCGCTCCTGCCCAGGGTCTGACCGCGTCCGGCCCGCGCTGCTGACCTGGTCTGCAGAGAGTGCCGAGCTGCACAGGTGGCGGGGGGCCTGCTGAGAAGCAGGGGGCGCCTCCGGAGCTCAGGCCGCTCCCGAGGGACGTCCCAGGGCCCCTCTTGGCAGTCCGGGTCCTGAGCCTTACTTTAGAATGGAGAGGGATGCTGTATAGATATACTTCGACAATTTTCCTGACTACTCAGTATAATGGCAGACGCTTGGTGTGTAGGTGTCTAACGCGTGTCCCTTGTTGCCACAGGAAGCCGTCAAGGAGCTGGAAAACCTTTTGTCCCAGAAAGTGTACTGTCCTGACAGCAGAGGCCGGTGGTGGGACCGGCTGGCTCTCAACTTGCACCAGCACCTGAAGCGCCTGGAGCCGGTACTCAGCTGCGGGAGCCGCCCAGCCTTTGTTCAGTTTGGCATACATTTAAAAATATAGCAAACTGTTAATACCTTAAAAATCTAAATGTAATTAGAACGTTGATTTGTTTTAACTTTTATTTTATATTGGGCTATGGTTGATTTAGAGCATTGTTTTCTTTTTTTTTTAATTAATTAATTTAAAATTTTTTGGCTGTGTTGGGTCTTCGTTGCTATGCGTGGGCTTTCTCTAGTTATGGTGAGCGGGGGCTATTCTTCCTTGTGGTGCGTGGGCTTCTCATTGCGGTGGCTTCTCTTGTTGCAGAGCACAGGCTCTAGGTGCGTGGGCTCAGTAGCTGTGGCTCGTGAGCTCTAGAGCGCAGGCTCAGTAGTTGTGGCGCATGGGCTTAGTTGGTCCACGGCATGAGGGATCTTCCCAGACCAGGGCTCGAACCTGTGTCCCCTGCATTGGCAGGCGGATTCTTTTTTTTTTAGATGAGGGTGAGTTTATTGAGAACAAAGAGCAGAGTTAGCGTGGGGCGCTGCAAATACAGCCGGCTGATTTCCTGATAGACCAGGGAGAACCTACCGGCAGGTGGATTCTTAACCACTATGCCACCAGGGAAGCCCCTGGTTTCTTTTTTTTTTTAATTTTTATTTTATATTGGACTATGGTTGATTTAGAACGTTGATTTCTTAAACATCCTTCTTTGTCTGTGTTCTTCCAACCCCAGAAGAAGTAGCAGGGGCGTGAACATGGGGGCGACAGTGGGGTTGGTGGATGTGTCAGCAGCGGGATCGTGTCGGGATTCAGGGATGAAGTTCTAGGGGTGGAGGGAGCTGGACGGTTAGATGTGTCCGCCTTCACACAGTTTTGGAAATGGTGGTTTTGGAAATGGTGGTTGTATTCACTCGTTGCCCGGGGCCTCCTGGGAGAAAGATGGATGGAAGGCGTTCCTCCCACCATGCGACGTGGTGTCTGACTCAGCAGGGCGGGCGCCTTCTCTGTGGCGGGGACCTTGTGAGTCCGAGGACACCGTTCGCGGCCAGCTGCTGCAGCCAGCAGGGCGGGGCCTCCCGAGGTGGCGACAGTAGCCCTCTTTGTGGCCACCTGCGGTGCCCTGTCCCTGCCAACCTCGTGTTTGCATTGAGCAGAGGGCACTACGGCTCTGGGAGCTTTTGTTTTTCCAGGGGCAGGTCAAGTGAATCAGGATGATGGAGGGCTGGAAAATTTGACCATGGCGGCGGACGATGACATACTATTTTTACTGCCTTAACCTGAAAAGGTGCCTTGTAACCTCAAGTGCTTCCAGCCAGGAGAGCTGTTTCCTCTCCCGGAGGCGGGTGTGGTGCTCCCGCCTGGCACTGATTCGGGCTGACAGGGCAGGAGAGGCCTCTGGTGGCCCCTCACCCAGCGTGGACAGAGGGTGTGTGCGCGCTGCCTGTCTCTTTCCTTGAAATAAAGGTTCCAAAGAGTTGATAGACTTTCCCCTTGCTCGGATCTGCTGATAGGAGCGTTCACTCATACTCCGAGGTTATCTTTGAGACAGATGGAAAACCCTGGTTCCTTTTCGCATTTTCCCAAGAATCTTCCCGGCCATGCTCATAACCCCTGTTATTTTGTCACCGTTCCTTCCCTTCTCTACATCAGTCTCCAGGGAGGGCACCTGCCAGCCCAGCAGAGGCTCATGCCTGCAGGTGCCCAGCAGCCAGCTGGCCAGGCCAGGCTGAGCCTGAGGCCGCCCCTCCCTGTGGCCAGCCCGGCTCCCACGGGGCTACAGAGCTGGCGGCAGCCCCGCCTCATTCTCTGCTTGATTCCTCTGGACCACCCCACTCTGATGGCCTGATCTTCACTGATTTTCAGGGCTTTTTAAAAACTTTTTATTCTTTTATTGTAGTAAATATATATAACAAAGAAAACTTGCAGTTTAACCATCTCTAGGTATACAGTTCAGTGGCGTTAATTATACAGCTGATCCTTGAACAACTCAGGGATCGGGGCGCCGACCCCCCCTGCCCCCATACAGCCAGAAATCCACGGATAACTCGGTAGTTGGCCCTCCGTTTCTGAGGTCCTGTGTCTGCAGATCCAGCCACCTGTGGACCGTGCAGTGCTGTAGTCTCTATTGGAGGAAATCTGTGCACGTGTGGACCCGAGCAGTTCAAAACCGTGTTGTTCAAACATCATCACTGTCTGTACCCCAAATTTTTCATCCTCCAAACAGAAACTCTGCTCCTGCGAAACAGTTACTCCTGTTGCCTCCTGCCCCGGTTCCTGGTTACCTCTAGTCTGCTTCTGTCTCTAGGAATCTGCCTGTTCTGGGTGTTTCCATGAAATACCCAGAAGTGGAACCATGGAATCTTTGTCCTTCTGTGCCTGGCTTCTTTCAGCAGCATAACATCCTCGAGGCTCATCCATGTTGTAGCAGGTGTCGGAGTGTCCTTCCCTTTCAAGGCTGAATAATACTCCGTTGTGTAAACGGACCACGTTGTGTTGATCCGCCACCTGTAGATGGACACTTGGGTTGTTCCCACTTTTTGGCTGTTGTGAACAGCACTACTGTGTACAAATACCTGTTTGAAACCCTGCTTTCAGTCGTGGGGGGCGTGTACCTGGACGTGAGGTTGCTGGGTCACGTGGTAATTCCGTGTATGACTTTGTGAGGAACTGCCAAACCGTTTTCCACAGTATTTGGATCATTTTTCCAGCAAAGCACGAGGGCTCCAATTTCTCCCACATCCCCGCCGACACTTTTTATTGTCCATTTTTCTGAGCACAGTCATCCTAGTGGGTGTGAAGTGGTATCCCATGTAGTTTTCAGTATTTTTGTTTATTTGTCCAGCTCTGAATAACCTTAGAAAATGCATAGCTCCTTCAAACCTAAGATTCTTCTCCCTGTAAATGAGGCTCCCTGGGACTGGGAGGTGGTCAGACGGCCGGGCTTCTGCCCTAGAGGTGCCTGCTCTGCATACCGAGCCCCTGGGTGGTGCCCCGAGCGCGCCCCGGACCAGGTCCCTCTCCCCAGCCTCCTCTGTCTCCTGAGGGTGTGGCAGCTGAGATAGGCTGTGTCCACACGTGTGACCAGGACATAGTGTCTGGAGCACGGCTGCTTGTGCCCCAGACATTTGCATCGGGGTCTGTGCTGCTTCTCTGCTCGGCATGGGACCTAAGGGAATGTCCTTGTCTCTGGAAGGGCTGCTTTGCCCACCACTAATTAGCAAAATGAATGATTAATTAACAGTGGGGTTTCCCGTCACATGAAATGAGGGGATGCTGCACGGGGACTTCAGGACTCTGACAGGCACTGTGCTCTTTGCTAGGCCATCAAGTGCATCACAGCAGGGCTGGCGGATCCGGACGTGCGGACAGGCCACCGCCTCTCGCTGTATCAGAGGGCCGTGCGCCTGCGGGCCTCTCCCAGCTGCCAGAAGTACGCGCACCTCTTCCGTCAGCTCCCAGAAGTCACTGTGGATGACGTCAAACATGTAAGTAAATATTCTTGGGGCACTTGGGATGAATTTTTGTTTTTATTCCTGAACACAGCCTTAGAGAGGTTTTCAGCGCGTGTTTCTTGTCGACTCCAAAGACCCTCTGGCTTGCTGTGGGCAGCGACCTGGCCTCGCCCCCGTCCTCACCTGGGCGTTGGGAGGCTGGGCCGGCAGGGGCTGTGACTCTGTAAACTCCCGAGTCAGCAGCTCACAGCCTTTCCAGGTCCCCCTGCCTGGTCAGGGCCCCAGAGAGCAGGGGGCCGGGCTGTGACCTGCGTCCTCATGGACACCAAGGTGTGGGTCACATGGCCTGGCACCATGCTGAGGATGGGTCGTCTTTCGGGGGCGGAGGACAGTGTGTCCTTGGGGTAGCAGAGCCGGGTGTGCAGGGCTGGAGCAGGAGGAAAGCTAATGGCGGTCCTCCTCTTGCCCCCCCCCGCAGGTGACCGTCACGGGCCGGCTCTGCCCACAGTCTGGGCCGGGCAAGTCTGTCTTCGTGCTGGAGGCTGGGGGGACCGCCCCTGCCACCGTCCTGTGCTCTGTGGAGGAGCTGGCGCTGGCCCATTACAGACGCTGTGGCTTCGACCAGGGTAACGCCGGGGCTGTGTGGCCACAGTGGGTGGTGTCCCACCCCACAGCCAATGTCCGCACCTGCCACCCGTGAGGGCGGCGCCTTCTGGGGGGACGCGAGGAGCAAGGGAGGCCGGGTTACCCTCAGAGCTTGTGTCAGGCAGGGGGACAGGACGGGGCAGAGGACCACGAGATGCTGCCAACAGCCAGCCGGTCAGAGGAGGGCAGCCGGGGCCAGGCTGCTTCCAAGAGGACCTGGCAGTCTGGGGGGGGTGGGGAGTGGCGTGAAGAGGATGGAGGGCCGAGCCCTGACAGGACGTCACGCCTGGCACCAGAGACATGGTTGGAAGAGTTGTGGGTCAAATTCCTTGTAAAATGAACTCTCTAGCCCATGTGAGGGAGGAGAGCAAATGTCAGTAAGAATTGGAGCTTTTCCCATCTTCCTTCCCAAGAGACGTGTGCGATCACCCGCCCCTCCAGCTGCGCCCGCTCTGCTGTGTCTCCTGGGAGCTGAGGCCTCAGAGTGAAATGATGGACGTGACCTCGCAAGAGAGAAACACTGCTGGTTCCCGCTGAACTGGGCTGCTGTGTGTGTGTCGGGGGTGGGGGGTGTGGGTGTGCAAGGGCGTGTACGGCTGCAGGGCAGGTGGTCTGTGGCCCCTCAGGGGTGAGTGGGACTTTGCTCTTTGAGCCGCTGATGAGATGCTCTCTGTATCTCAGGCCAGATGTGCAGTGGGACCAGGACCAGGTGCCCCTGGTTCTCTTCTTTCTGGGCTGCTTGGCATCCTCTTTGTTCAGACTTTGTAGGTTTCACTCAGAAGCCGTTTTCTGAACCGTGTAGAGCCCAAGTGGGAATTAATTCTGCCTGGTTCCAGGAACTGGGAGCTGAGGACTCCCATCAGGCATTGAGGGGAGCGGAGGAGGGCTGGAGAGGGCACCCAGCGTCTCTGCTGCTCGGGGGTGAAGGCGCCAGAGGGAGAGACCCCGCGGCTGGCAGATGCGCTGGAACCTCAGGGAGGTGATAAGCATCCCTGGCCGGGGAGGGGATGCGGCAGGCCAGCCAGGACGGGCCCGCACCTGGATCCTGTCCCTTGCTTCCTCCCAAGCCTGTGTGTCCTTTGTCCCCTCTGAGTGCTGGGAGCAGCCCCCAGCCCCGCTCCCAGCCCCTGGGGCCATCCTGGGGACGTCCCCGGCATGCGGGTCTCAGCCAGGAGACGCCAAGGGCAAGCGGTCCACGTTCGGGAGCTGGGCTTGGCCATTTGAGAAACACCTGAGTAAGACATGTGGTGACTCGTGTGTGACGGCCTGTGTGCTGTCAGCAGCCCAGGCACCGGTGTCCAGACACAGTGGAGGGGCCACGCCCATCTGCCCACGCGTGCAGGGCCTGCGCCGGGTCCTCAGGGTTGTCACCCGCGGGCCTGCTCACCTGAGAGCAGCACAGAGCTGTGTTAAGATCGTCTGCTTATCCCTCCCGTCCACTGGAGGTGGCTCGGCTTGTGTGTGTCCCTGTGAGCCCTCTTCCCTTTTCTTTCTTCCATTTTGGCCTCGGAGAAGGAGCTGCAAATTCAGTGCTTTGTCTAAGGCCAGACTAAAGAAAAGACCGTGAGAATTTGCCTTATAATTGGTAAAAGGAACTGGTCAGTCTCTGTCCTTAGTGAATGTACTGAATAGAAAAGTAACATAAAAACCGTGAGGGAACCGCAGACGAAGCTGCGGCTGCCCGTCAGGGCGACGACGGTGGCTGGGCAGTTACCTTGGAGGGACTGGGGCGGGGGGGCTTTAGCCTTTTTTAAAAAATAACTTGTTATTAATGTCATGGAAGCTGCGGAACATGCCTTTATGGGAAAGCAGAGAGGTGTGCCGAGCTCCCCGCGCCCCCTGCTTCACCCAGCCCTCCTCCATCCGCCGTCCCCCCAATGTTGGAAACAGACCCCAGACCTTGGCTCCTGTGGTTACTCCCAGGGGGCCCACGGGTTCGGTCCACATGTCCAGGCCAGACCCCCCCATGTCTGTGCTGAAGGGTCACTAGGTTGAAGAACACTCAGGTGTCTTCACGTATGTGAAAATCAGGACATCATTTCACTGGCGTGTGATGTGATCATTCAGATGAGTGAGGACACAAAACGACCCCGCAGGAGGGGACCTCGTAACGCACGGGCCTCTCTCTGCTGCGTGTCCAAGGTGATGGTTCAGATGAACCTGTGTGATGTCTGTATCACTTACCGGGAAGGTGATGCTACTGAGGACGAAGTGCACACGCCAGTCAGGACAGAGATACGGGAGACCCGGAGGGTTAGGAATAAAAGAACAGAATGCAGGCTCGGTCCCCGCGGCGGTGGCAGGAGCCCTGTAACCCGGTGTCAAGGGAGGAGCAGCAGGCCCCGGGCAGGCGGCTGCCGGCTGTGAGCCTCACGCAACGAATGCTTTCAGTTTAGCCATGAGCTTGAAAGACAGATGGACAGTTCCGATTCTGGAATATCAATTTTTTTATAAAATATTTTTTTCCTTTATTAAAATTGATGCAGTGAACCTGAGCAGAACCCTGCTGTGGGTCTTTCCTCTGGAGAAGGTTTGGTGTGAGAGCGACCTCAGACCCTCTGGGGAAGTTTCTTTCAGAGTTCATCAGAAGGATCTCCCCAAATGATTGGACTTAACAGCACCAACGCATGCCGACGGCTCAGGGTTCAGGGATGCTGCTGTCCAGGGTGGAAAGCCAGGCTTGCCTCCCTCGGGCCTGGCAGGGGTGCAGGGCTCCAGGGCGAGGCTTCAGCTGGCGGCCTGAGCGGATAGCGGAGGACGGCCTGCGGGGCAGGGGCCAGCTGAGGGGGTGCACAGCACAGCCTGGACGGGGAGGTGGGCCAGGGCTGCCTCCAGTGGGCCTTGATAGGGACCTGTGCTGCCTCTGACCTCACGTGCGATGCCTGGGGCCCACTGGCCGGAGAGATGCCACGGCCTGTTCAGGGGGCGCAGGCGTCAGGTGCGCCGAGGGGCCAGGTGGGGCTCGGCTCTCTCCGGGAGGCTCCGGCCCTGTGGACCCTGCTCTGCCGTTCACACGGCCTGGGGCTGGGCCTGGCCTCTGAGGTCACCGCCCCATCGTGTGGTCTGGATGTGGGGTGAAGGGGGCGTCTGGACTAGGTGGTCTCTGATGCGGAAGCTTTCTGTAAAACCCCAAGTCTTAGAAACCCTGGGCACGGTGTCCAGGCCGAGGCAGAGGACTACTGGGTGGAGGAGGCGAATGGGGTCAGAGGGCACAGGCTCCCAGGGCGCCCAGACTCCTTCCCAGAGGGCTTTTCCAAGTGAGGCCGAGGGGCCTCCTGCCCCAGAGCCCTTCAGGGGATGCCCCCGCCTCCGAACCCACCGAATGGAACCCCCAGAGCCTGAGGAGGGAATCTGCTTTTATTTTTAAACGTGTTCCTTAGGTTTTTCCACTCTAGCTCCAAAATGTGCATTTGAATTTTCTCATGATTACTAAGATTTTTTGCCTTTAAACAAGGCTTCTGTATATAAGCAACATAATGTAAAAAAATACCTAGGAATGGAACAAAAACAGCATTTGCGTTTGAATGTAAAATATTTGCTATTTTCTTCAAATTGAGTAGGCAGTAGGATATGGTAGTGGTTTTTAAAAAACAGAAGAAATGGATTTTTCTTGTGTGTGTGTGACTTCGTCTCAGGGATTCACGGGGAAGGGTCCACCTTCAGCACGCTGTACGGCCTCCTCCTATGGGATGTCATCTTCATGGACGGGATACCAGACGCCTTCAGAAACGCCTACCAGGTAATCATGGCACGTTTTCAGGCAACAGACACTTCTGCATGCGCGTGAGTCACTCCCGCCTGGGTGCCCCGCCTCTGCAGCCATCAGAAACCTGCCCCTCTTTTGGATCCTGGTGCTAATTCCACCATAAGAATAGCTTTTAATTTTAAAATGTGAGTCATAGAATTTAAAATGTAAGTATGTTAAGTTTTAAACTTTAAGCCTACTTTACTGGAATCATTCCGTTTGAAACCTTTAGTGTAAGTTTCTTCAGCTTCACCCTGGTGGGCCCGGGTGCTCTCACATGCTTTGTCACATGTGCCGGCTAAGCGTTCCACCAGTTTAACCTAAAAGCTCCTTTTGCAAATTATTACTCTAAAAAACCCAGTGTAATAAGTTGCTTTTGTATCAGATTACTTAGGTAATTTTTACATGTCTTTTGAGGAAAAGAATGTGTCAACTTCATCAGATTGGCCAGTTTCCAAATTTGATCTTGACGCTTCTCATGACTCCGGCCTCCCCAGGCACAGTGTGAGCTTATGTTCCCTGCACACAGGCGGCCCCGCTGGACCTCTGCACGGACAGCTTCTTCGCCAGCAGAGCACCGGCCATCGAGGCCCGGCTGCGGCAGATTCACGGTGCCCCCGCGGAGAGCCTGCGGGCCTGGGTGGCAGCCGCGTGGCAGGCCCAGGAAGGCAGGGTGGCCTCCCTTGTCAGCTGGGATCGCTTTGCTTCTCTTCAGCAAGCCCAGGTGACGGTCTGCAGGCAGGATTCCTTGATGCGGGGTGTCCTTTTGGCAACTGTAACAAAACACACACACGTATGCCCACATGCACGTTTATGTGTGTGGGTATATATGCACGCACACACGTACGTGTGTGTGTGTACGTGTGGTAGCCCAGCCCACAGGCCCCTGTTACTGAAGGAGCAATCACAAGCATGAACAAGCCTCCCTTATGCCTTCTGCCCATTTGGTTGGCAGCTTCCCTTGGCCTGGCCTGTGGCCCCTGGAGGGTGGACACCATCCCTGTCCTGTGACTGCTGGCCTCTGAGGGTCATCACTGTCACAGTCCTGAGTGCTTACCCCAAATTCCCTCTTCCTTAGCTGCTCCCCGGATGTTTCCGACCGGGCAGAAGCTTGGTAACTGACCCAAGGAGAAGTGGTCCCCAGAGCTTGCCGGGGGCATTTTAGCCCCTGGCTCTGGAGTCCCAGCACAAGCAGCAGAAGGGCACTTGGTGTTCCTGGACACATCTGTGCTGAATGACACATGGAGTCCCTGCCCCATCTCACAGTCACTGGGGGGGGGCTTCAGGGTCTCCGTCCCAGGGGAGGGCTGACTGTCCCTGTGTTCCGTGTCCAGGATCTTGTGTCCTGCCTGGGGGGCCCCATCCTCAGTGGTGTGTGCCGGCGCCTGGCCACGGACTTCCGACACTGCCGAGGGGGCCTCCCTGACCTGGTGGTGTGGAGCTCCCAAAGTCACCACGTTAAGGTCAGTTGAGCCAGAATGGAAAGTCATGTTGGTAACTTTAATGATCAGCTTAATCAAAGGTCACAATCTAGGCATTTCTAGCATGGTGGTTGACAAGGCCGAATCCCTTGAAGGCTGCTGGACTGAGGGCTGGGGTTGTTCGGTGGCTGTTGGCAGAGGTGCCCTCGGTGCTGGCATGTGGGCCTCTCTGCAGGCAGCTCCCCCGATGGCAGCGTATTTCATCCAAGCAGGTGAGTGAGAAGGGCCAGGGTGTGAGCAAGACGGCAGTCAGTCTCTTAGCAGCTGATCTTGGCAGTGAAGTTCCATTGCTTTTGCTGTGTCCCCTGTTAGCAGCAAGTCCACGCTCAAGGGTGGAGATTTTGCAGGTGTGAGCTCCAGGAGGCCAGGATGGTTGGGAGCTGTTTTCTAAGCTCCAGGAGTGAGCACTTCCTCACGTGTTGTAGGCTGGATGCCTCCCTTGCCTCACCCTGCTGCCCATCACGGGCTGGCGGCTTCCTTATTATTGAGTTTTGAGATGAAAAAAACCTCTGGTACACGTCCTTTCTGAGAAACTAATCTGTTCTTAATGAATCATGCTTCCAGTGTCATATGACGTCTCTGACTGTAATTGTGGATTTGGTTCTTTCTCCCTTGCAGTTATATCAATGTTTGCTTCATATATTATTTGATGTATAAACCTAGGGTTGTCATGTCTTGATGAAATGACCTTCCTTTATTCCTGGGTTCTTTGCTCTGAAGTTGAACTGATATGTAGCCACTCCAGCTTTCTTTTGGTTAGTGTTAATGTGATACTTTTTCTGTTCTCTTATATTTATTTTTTCTTTATATTTGAGTTTCTTATATATTCTTGTAGGCAGCATTTACCTGGGTCTTACTTTTTAATCTAATTTGACAACCTCTGCCTTTTAATTGGGTATTTGGAACATTTACATTTCATGTTATTCATGTTTGGCTTTAAACCTGTCATCTATTTTTTTTAAGGATACACTTATAAATTTATTTTGTTTATTTATTTTTGGCTGCATTGGGTCTTCATCGCTGTGTGTGGGCTTTCTCTAGTTGTGGCAAGTGGGGGCTACTCTTTGTTGCAGTGTGCAGGCTTCTTATTGCGGTGGCTTCTCTTGTTGTGGAGCATGGGCTCTAGGTGTGAAGGCTTCAGTAGTTGCAGCACTCGGGCTCAGTAGCTGTGGCTCGCAGGCTCTAGGGCACAGGCTCAGTAGCTGTGGCTCGCAGGCTCTAGAGCACAGGCTCAGTAGCTGTGGCTCGCAGGCTCTAGAGCACAGGCTCAGTAGCTGTGGCTCGCAGGCTCTAGAGCACAGGCTCAGTAGCTGTGGCTCGCAGGCTCTAGAGCACAGGCTCAGTAGCTGTGGCTCGCAGGCTCTAGAGCACAGGCTCAGTAGCTGTGGCTCGCAGGCTCTAGAGCACAGGCTCAGTAGCTGTGGCTCGCAGGCTCTAGAGCACAGGCTCAGTAGCTGTGGCTCGCAGGCTCTAGAGCACAGGCTCAGTAGCTGTGGCTCGCAGGCTCTAGAGCACAGGCTCAGTAGCTGTGGCTCGCAGGCTCTAGAGCACAGGCTCAGTAGCTGTGGCTCGCAGGCTCTAGGGCACAGGCTCAGTAGCTGTGGCTCGCGGGCTCTAGGGCGCAGGCTCAGTAGTTGTGGCGCACGGGCTTAGTTGCTCCGCGGCACGTGGGATCTTCATTGATCATGCACATAACAACAGTGTATTTTCATATCTCCTCTCCCAGCCTTTGTGCTGTGTTCATACATTATACCTCGACATGTTATAAACCCTGTGGCACATTATTTTTGCTTTCTACAGCTGACTGAGTCTTTATATTTACTCATGTAGATACAAATTCTAATGTCTGTTATTCCTTTATATAGATCCAGATTTCCATGTACTACCATTCTCTTCTTGACTGAAGAACTTCCTTTAACATTTCTGGAAATGGAGGTCTGCTAGTAATGAATTATTTAGGTTTCATATATTGATTTTAAGACTTTAAGTCTTTGTTTTTGAAAGATTTTTTTTTCTGGGCAAAGAATTCTGTTGACAGTTTTTTTTTCAGTACCTTAAAATATTGGTCCACTGTTGTCTAGCTTGTATTGTTTTCAACGAGAAATCAGTAGTCTTTCCCCTCTGGCTTTTAAAAATTCTGGCTGCTTTTAAGAGATTCGTTTTTCACTGATTATGCAGTTTAGTTATGATGTTTCTTAGTGTCGTGTTCTTTATGGTTCTGTGCTTGGGGTTCACTGAGCTTCTTGGATCTTTGGGTTTAGTTTCCATCAAATTTGAAAAAATTTTGGCCATTATTTCTTCAAATATTTTTCTCTGTCTTCTTCCCTTTGGGGACTCTAACTAAACTAGTCTTAGGTTGCTGAAATGCTCTCTTCATTAAAAAATTTTTTTCTATACTTCATTTTGGATAGTTTTTATTGCTTTGTTTTGAATTTTGGTGATCTGCAGTGGACAAAACTGACACAGTTACGCTTTCATGGAGCTGAGATGTAATGAGCAGTTTTATCTTGTGATAAACACCATGAAGAAGTGCATAGGAAGGACCCTTCTTAGAGACGAATGTAAGCTGAGCACGGAAGGAGAAGACGTCAGACACGTGAAGAACAGGGAGACGTGTCCTAGGCGGTGGGAACAGCAAGCGTGATGAATGTGTACCCTTTGGTTGGGCAGATGTTGTCTGTCTCGCGAACTGAGAGGAAGCCTTTGGTGTGGTTGGCAGGCGCCAGATTACACAGTTTTGTAGGTCATGGCAAGAAGTTTGGGTTTAATTGCAGACCTGACAGAAAGTGATTGAGGGGTGTTAAACAGGAGAGTAACAGTGCAGTGTGAGCTTTAAAACTATTTTTCAACTGCTGTATTACGAATCGATTTCCTAATTCTCTGTGAACTGTCTGGTTTCTACAGAAAAGGAAACTTTCTCATTGAATTTCATATGTGTATGTTTAGTTGCTATACATATGTAAGTACAGCAGCATAGAGGATAAGCCATCTAAATAGTTGTCAGTGGAAACTACCGTAGCTTACCTGAATGACCCTTCTGTCTCCCAGCTGGTGGAAGTGAAGGGCCCCAGTGACCGTCTTTCGCAAAAGCAGATGATCTGGCTGGATGAGCTGCACCGGCTTGGGGCGGACGTGGAGGTCTGCCATGTGGCTGCAGTCGGAGCCAAGAGCAGGGGCCCCAACTGAGAGCTGTGGGCTTGGGAGCATCTGAGAGCGTCAGAAGCGTCAAGTGTCACTACATCTTATTTAATTTTGTTGTTGTCGTAATAAACCTGGCAGTGTAAGGACTCATCACTGTACAGTGTCTGTGTATCACAAACCTTGGTATTGGCTTCGGGACACTCACTGATTCCATACAGCAGGTAATGAACTTTTAAAAAGGTCAAAACCTTGGTGGCCGTTTCAGGAACTAGATGCATCTGACTTATAGGAAAGCTGGAAGCCCCCGCCAAAAGGATTCACAGCTTTGTGTCTTTTATAAAAGGAGCATACACAATGTGTCTTTCTAAAAAGTATACTGGAAATGGAGATTCCTTAATTTATCTATGTTTTTCTATACTGCCCTTACACATTTGGCTGCTAAAATTCTTGTTCTATGATTATCCAAGAAGGGCATAAACAGATGAAACTCTGATTTCTTTAGGAATTAAGAAACTATGTCTTTCTAAAAAGTATACTGGAAATGGAGATTCCTTAATTTATCTATGTTTTTCTATACTGCCCTTACACATTTGGCTGCTAAAATTCTTGTTCTATGATTATCCAAGAAGGGCATAAACAGATGAAACTCTGATTTCTTTAGGAATTAAGAAACTCTGATTTCTTTAGGAATTAAGAAACAAATTCTCATTAACTTCCTTATTATTTCTGTCAGTGCTTGCTCTCGTTGGGCCTGTGTCACCAAAGGGAGGGACAGCTGTTATCAAAGGCAGTTGTCCCTTTTCGTCGTCCTCCTTGGGAACGTCCCTAATGACTAGAGGCAACTTCCTGTATACATACAGATCTCATTTTATTGTGCTTTGCAGATACCGCGTTGTATAAATCGAAGGTCTGGGGCAGCCCTGTGTCGAGCGAGTCTATCAGCACCATTTTTCCAGCAGTATTTGCTCACTCCAGGTCTAGGGTCACATTTGGGTAATTCTCACAATATTTTAAACTTCTTCATCATCATTATATTTGTTATGGTATGACTTGCTGAAGGCTCAGATGGTGGTTAGTATATTTTAGCAGGACAGTTTTTTAAAATACTTCAAGGTAAGGACACTTTTTTTAGACATAATGCTACTGCACATTTAAAAGACTACAGTATAGTGGAAATATAACTTTTATATGCACTGGAAAGCCAGCAAATTCGCGTGACTTGCCTTATCGAGATACTTGCTTTATTGTGGGGCTCTGGAACTGACCTGCAGTATCTCCAAGGTGTGCAGGTACAGGGCTGCCCGTCACTGTTGGAAGAGCCTTGGGCTGGGGAAGGTGGACGCAGGAAGGGGTTTATCAGAACAGTAGGCCCAGGCGTGGCGGGCCAGGCTCCCGCGCCGCTCCCAGACACTGGTTCCAAGACCTTCTTAAGGAAATGGTGCTCCCCAGCTTTTTAATTTGTTAAATGGAAGGACACCCACATGGCCGTGACAACAGCCAGCTGTGCACTGAGGTTAGAAATGTTACCCACCGCTGCCTTGCTTTACAGCGGGCAGAGCGTCGGGTGGACAACACACAAGCATGGCTGAAGAAAACACCCTCACTTCTTGACGCTCTGTGTTCTTGCAGGGGACTCGTACTGACAACGAAGGCAACGATTCCTGTGGAAATTTTATTAGCAGTCAACACTTCCTTCACATTCACCACTGCTGAAAAGCAGGGTCTCTCACCTTCATGCACATCCTACTTTAACCCAAGTCATAGTCAATTTTAGGCACAAAGCTTTTCATTTTCTCTCAAAATCAAGTTTTAACTGCTTGAGGTTACTGCTACAGCAAGCAGATTTTGTTGAAGGATGCCT